>NW_007733878.1:55177-100306 GCF_000696425.1 Galeopterus variegatus
GGTGCTGACAACACCAAGTCAAGGGTTGAGATCCCCTTACCGGTCATCTTTTAAAAAAAAAAAAAAGAAAGAAAGAAATCTCGAGCAGACTCTGTAGGTTACTTGCTCATCCTCAGATTATAAGAAGCCTCATTCAATTTCAGTCACAAGAATAGTCTTAATAATTAATATAATAATAAAAATATTATATTTCCATTATAATAATAAAAATCTCTGACTTCATTCAAAATTAACATTCTCCCTTCACCCAGCTTTTGTCTGCTTTAAGCTGGCTGCTTATAATGGGTAAAGGAAGGAATGATTATCATCTCTGGTTTCCTATCAAATCCTTATAACCCACCTCTTTCCTAGCTAGGCTACTTCAAATTACTCCAGGATTGGAGTAGGGGGTGAATAGAAAACAGAAATAAAGAAAAGAACATTGTGTGTGGTTGCACAGATTGTACCTTGTACAACTTCTCCCACCATTTATGATCACACTGGTATTGTTGGAGCAGGACTAAAGCCATGGTGGGACCTAAAACTGCATGGGCTCTAAAAGATTTGAAAAGAACACTGTTTTTTTTTTTTTTCTTCTTAGCATTCATTGCTCTGAGTTCCCTCTTTTCTCATGGTCATTTGATATATTGAACCTTAGTTATGGGGCAAGATGACATTATTTACACTAATGTAAAATTGTTTTCTAGTCAGTTTGGAACTACAGACTTGCACATACTATCTAAGGGAAACAAAGGAAGCCATGAATAAAGCTGTGCTGATTCCACCCCTCCAGCAGGACCATGAGATAACAACAAGAACAGGAGCAGAAACCAGACAGAGTCTTGGTAAGACTGCACCTGGCCTCTTGCATGTCTCCCTCCCTCCTGTTTTCATTTCCCATGTTCCATTTCATCCCCTCAGCTCCTCTTTAAACCTCCTCCTTAAACCATAAAGCAGGGAGACAATTCTAGTCTTCCTCCTCAGATATCTGATAATATTCTTCCTGCCTCACACCAACATTTGGGACTGATGAGTCTTATTTCTGAGTGGAGAGCAGCAGGACCTGGATGCTGGTAACACTATGGGCCAGGAAAAACCCAACTTGACTGATACAGAGGTAATCTAGCATTTCTTTTCTCTTTTCAGGGCAAACATTTAAGGTTGATACTCTTGGGACTCACCCTCTACCCTTCCTCCCCTCAGGCCTATAGGAGTTTGCTTCTCCTTCACTGTAAACCTAGTGAGAAGGGCTTCAAGGAGGCCACATAGACAGCCTTAATATTTGGCCCCTGGTATTTGAAAGACACAGTGGACAGTTGAGAGGCTGGCTGAAATGGTCTGTGGTGGCAGAATACAGGGATGTGTACAGTAAGCAACAATCACACCAGCCAGCAGGTAAGAGATAAGTGATTTAAAATTTGAGACCATCAAGGAAATGTAAACACTGTGTGGACATTTGATGATGTTAAGGAGATATTGTTAATTTTTCATTGTGATAATGGCATTTTGGTTGTGTTTTATTTTAGAGACAGACTGAATAACATACAAATTAAATAGCTTGGCAAAATAAACAAATACACACATACTATACAAATATGTGACTTATGGATGAACTCATAATAGAAATGTTGGCCTGAAATCATTTTTAAATGTGATTCTTCCCAAGAGACTTTTTGCTAGAGGGAAAGGCAAGAGTAGAAAGAGGCTTAAGGTGTATTACTGAATGAGAAGGGTTTGAGAGTGCTAGCCAAACCAGATGCACCACTGCATGAGAAGCCCATGAAATGCCTGTAAGAGAAAAAAGTCGGCACAAACATAGCCAGAGGAAATCAGTACCAGATTGATGGACTGATCAAGTTGTCCAGTAAGACATTTTTTACCTTATCATCAGAGGAAGAATGGATAAATGTCACGAAAGTATCTAATTGAAATGTAAAAGTTGCATAGCAGGCAGAATAATGGTTCTTCAAAGATGTGTACACCCTAATTCCTCGAACCTGTGAATATGTTATGTTACATGACAGGGGAGGGATTAAGGTTGCAGATGGAATTAAAGTTGTTAATCAGTTGACATTAAGATAAAAAGGCTCTCCTGAATCATCTGGTGGGCCCAATGTAATTACAAGCATTCTTATAATTGGAAGAGGGAGGCAGAAGAAAGAGAACCAGAGAAATGGCAGTTTAAGAAGAACCTGGCCTGATATTGGCATTGAAGATGGAGAAAGAGGACTATGAACCAAGGACTGTGGGCTGCCTAAAGAAGCTGGAAAGGACAAGGAAACAGATTCTTCCCTAAAGGCTCCAGAAAGAAATTCAGCCTTGCTGACATCATAATTTTAGCCTGGTAAGATCCATTTCAGACTTCTGGCCTCCAGAACTGTTAGATAATAAATTTATGTTGTTTTAAGACACCAAGTGTGGGATACCTTTTGATAGCAGAAACTAATACAAGTACTAATGTAAATAGCAACATAAATTTTTCAACTCAGTATAATGTCATGATTATAAATAATAAACAGGATTATAATATAAATCTAAATTGAAAACGGTATTGGTTGAGACAAGTAAATCTGAATGTGTGTTGATATCACTCAAGAAGTCAAAAAAAGGTGTGCCCAGAAAATAATATGTCTGAAAATTGTATTTTATTGAACTGGTAATGCATCCTCTTTCATTTTCCAGCTTGCGGTTATAAAATTTTGTCAAGTGCTGACTGAAGCCACAAAAGCTTTTCCACAATTTTCTAATGAAGCACAATAATCCCTCTAGTAAACCAATCTCATTTTCTTGAAACAAGTACACAAAAATATCTGAAAGCAAAAATTTTTTCTGCAAATTTGGAGAACAGATCAAATGGAAACAGGAACTATTCAAAGATAAAGATAATTCACAAGGGGCTTATACAACTGAATGCAATGTTACTCTCAAATGTTATTTTCAAAGAGAAAGCAGAATAAGTTACTGGTGAGGTATTTTTCTTTTAATTACTGATCATTATTGGCCAATGGCATGTGATGTGGAAGACCAATTACTGACATGTATATGTTCTAACATTATTTTTCTTTATAGTTGGGCAAATCCACCAGTGTGCAGAATCTTAATCAATTCTTGGCATATCTTAATACATATATGATGGAGAAATAACGCTATGTTCTTATTTATTTATTTATTTATTTATTTATTTATTTATTTATTTATTTTTAGTTTTATTTTATTTTGTCAATATACAATATGGTTGATTATTGTGGCCCATTAGCAAAACCTCCGTCCCTACTCCCTCTCCCCCGTTCTTCCCAACAAACTCTTTTCTGTTTGCTTGTCATATAAACTTCAAGGAATTTTAATTGTTGTGTCTTCTTCCCTCGCCCCCCCCAGGTTTTCTGTGTGTTTATTTATTAATTTTTAGCTCCCACAAATAAGTGAGAACATGTGATATTTCTCTTTTTGTGCCTGACTTCTTTCACTTAATACAATTCTCTCTAGGTCCATCCATGTTGTTGCAAATGGAGTATTTCATTCTTTTTTATAGCAGAGTAGTATTCCACTGTGTAGATATACCACATTTTCCATATCCACTCATCTGATGATGGACATTTGGGCTGGTTCCAACTCTTGGCTATTGTAAAGAGTGCTGTGATGAACATTGGAGAACAGGTATGCCTTCAACTTGATGATTTCCATTCCTCTGGATATAGTCCCAGCAGTGGGATAGCTGGGTCATATTGTAGATCTATCTGCAGTTGTTTGTGGAACCTCCATACCATTTTCCATACAGGCTGCACCATCTTGCAGTCCCACCAACAATGTATGAGAGTTCCTTTTTCTCTGCAACCTCGCCAGCATTTATCATTCACAGTCTTTTGGATTTTAGCCATCCTAACCGGGGTGAGATGGTATCTCAGTGTGGTTTTGATTTCCATTTCCCAAATGCTGAATGATGTTGAGCATTTTCTCATATGTCTGTTGGCCATTCGTATATCTTCCTTTGAAAAATGCCTATTTAGCTCTTTTGCCCATTTTTTAATTGGGTTACTTGTTTTTTTGATGTAAAGTTGTTTTAGTTCCTTGTATATTCTGAATATTAATCCTTTGTGAGATGTATATTTTGAAAATATTTTCTCCCACTCTGTTGATTGTCTTTTAACTCTGTTAATTGTTTCTTTTTCTGTGCAGAAGCTTTATACTTTGATATAATCCCATTTGTTTATGTTTCCTTTGGAAGCCCATGGTTTTGGGGTCGTATTCATGAAGTCTCTGCCCAGTCCTACTTCTTTAAGTGTTTCTCCTGTTTTCTTTGAATAATTTTATTGTTTCAGGGTATATATTTAATTTTTAAATCCATTTTGAGTTGATTTTAGTATATGGTGAGAGGTATAGGTCCAGTTTCATTCTGCTGCATATTGATATACAGTTATCCCAGCACCATTTGCAGAAGAGGCAGTTGCTTCCCCAGTGTATAGGCTTGGTGTCTTTGTCAAAGGTCAGATGGCTTTAGGTGTGTTGGTTGATTTCTGGATTCTCTACTCTATTCCGTTAATCAGTGTGTCTTTTTTTATGTGGTACCATGCTGTTTTGGTTATTATAGCTTTGTAGTATAGTTTAAAGTCAGGTAGTGTTAGGCCACCAGCCTTATTTCTTTTTTGCTCAGAATTGCTTTGGCTATGCATGGTCTTTTGTTATTCCATATAAATGTCTGGATAGTTTTTTCCATTACTAAGAAAAATGTCATTGGAATTTTGATGGGGATTGCATTGAATTTGTAGATCACTTTGGGTTGTATGGACATTTTCACAATGTTGATGTTTCCAATCCACAAGCATGGGATATCTTTCTATCTTCTTGTGTCCTCTTTAATTTCTCTCAGCAGTGGTTTGTAGTTCTCATTATAGAGATTTTTCATATCCTTGGTTAACTCAATTCCTAAGTATTTTATTTTGGGGTGGCTATTGTAAATGTGCTAGCTTTCTTGATTTCTCTTTCTGCATGTTCACTATTGGAGAATTGAAATGCTACTGATTTTTTGTGTGTTGATTTTGTATCATGCTACTTTGATAAAATCATTTATCAACTCCAGGAGGTTTTTTTGTAGAGGCATTAGGCTATTCGATATATAGGATCATGCCATCTGCAAAGAGGGACAGTTTGAATTCATCTTTTCTAATCTTGATACCCTTTATTTCCTTCTCTTCTCTGATTGCTCTGGCTAGTACTTCCAACACTATGTTGAATGGGAGTGGTGAAAGCGGGCATCCTTGTCTAGTTCCTGTTCTTAAAGGAAAAGCTTTCAGCTTTTCCCCATTCAAGATGATATTGGAAGTGGGTTTATCATATATGACTTTAATTATGTTGAGATACTTTCAATCTATACCTAACTTGTAGAGAGTCTTTATCATGAAAGAGTGTTGAATTTTATCAAATGCTTTTTCAGCATCTATAGAGATGATCATATGGTCCTTGTGTTTGATTTTATTGATATGGTGTATCACACTTATTGATTTGTGTATGCTGAAACAACCTTGCATCACTGGGATGAATCCCACTTGATCATGGTGTATAATTTTCTGTATGTGTTGCTGTATTCTGTTAGCTAGTATTTTATTGAGGATTTTTGCATCTACATTCATTAAGGATATTGGCCTGTAGTTTTCTTTTTTAGTTGTATCTTGTTTTGGTATCAGGGTGAAGTTTGCTTCATAGAATGAGTTTGGGAGAATTGCCTCTGTTTCAATCTTTTGGAATAGTTTGTAGAGAATTGGAGTCAATTCCTCTTTGAATGTTTCATATAATTGTGCTATGAATCAATCTGTTCCTGTGATTTCTTTGTTGGGAGACTTCTGATAACAGCTTCAATCTGTTTTATTGTTATTGGTTTGTTCAGGTTTGTAATATTACCTTTTACATTTCCAATTTTTGTTATTTGGATCTTCTCTTCATTTTATACTTAGCTGTGCTAATGGTTTGTCCATATTATTTATTTTTTCAAAAAACTTACATTTGATTCATTGATATTTTATATTGTTTTTTAGGTTTCAATTTCATTAAGTTCTGCTCTGATCTTAATGATTTCTTTCCATCTGCTAACTTTTGGTTTGAATTGTTCTTGATTTCCCAGTTCTTCAACGTGAAGTATTAGGTTGTTCACTCACCATCTTTCCATTCTTCTAAAGTAAGCACTTAATGTGATAAATTTCTGCCTTAGTACTGCTTTTGCAATATCCTATAGGTTTTGGTATGATGTATCATTGTTTTCATTTGTTTCAATAAATTTTTGTATTTCCTGTTTGATTTCTACTTGGACCCATATGTCATTAAGTAGAATGCTGTTTAATTTCCATAAGATTGTATAGTTTCCAGAATTTCGTTTGTTATTGATTTCTAATTTTAATCCACTGTGGTCTGAAAAAATACATGGGATAATTCCAATTTTTTTGAATTTCTTGAGACTTGATTTGGGATCTAGCATGTGATTTATCCTGGAGAATGATCCATGTGCTGATAAGAAGAATGAATATTCTGAGGTTGTTGGATGGAATGTTCTGTAGATATCTGCAAAGTCCAATTGGTCTAGAGTGTTGTTTAGAACTTGTGTTTCTCTGATGATTCTTTGCTTACATGATGTGTCCAGTAATGATAGTGGGGAGTTCAGGGCCCCTGCTATGATGGTATTACTGTCTATTTCCTTCTTTAAGTGTAACAGAGTTTGTTTTATAAATCTGGCTGCTCTGACTTTGGGTGCATATATATTTATGATTATTATGTCTTCTTGAAGGATCAATCCTTTTATCATTATATAGTGGCCCTCATTATCTCTTTTTATGGTTTTTAGTTTAAAGTCCACTTTATCAGATATAAGAATAGCTACTCCAGCTCGTTTTTCATTTCTGTGTGCATGGTAAATCTTTTTCCATCCCTTCACTCTTAGTCTACATGGGTGAGGTGGGTCTCTTGAAGGCAGCATATAGTTGGGTCCTCTGTCTAATCCAGTCAGCCACTCTGTGTGTCTTTTGATTGGGGAATTTAAGCCTTTTACATTAAGAGTTGTTATTGAAAAGTGTTGATTTACTAGCATTTTATCGATTTTTGTTTGGATATCTTAAGTGTCTTTTGTTTCTTTCTTTCTGATTTACTATTTGTTTTCTGTATTTGTTGATTCCTTGGGTTGTAGATAAACTTTTTTTTTTCTCTTCATTGTTGCCATTTTTATTTTACTAGTGGGTTTTGATTTTTCTTGATTTTTTATGGCAGTGGTAGTTATTTTTTCAGGTACCAAACTCAGTACTCCCTTGAGAATTTCCTGTAAGGCTGGTCGTATGGTAGTGAACTCCCAAAGTTTTTGTTTATCTGAGAAATATACTATTTGCCCTTCATTTCAGAAGAATACCCTTGCAGGGTTGAATATTTTTGGCTGGGAATCTCTGTCTTTTAGTATTTTGAATATATCATCCCATTCCTTTCTGGCTTTTAGGGTTTGGTATGAAAAGTCTGATGTTAGTCTCATCGGGGCTCACTTATAGGTAATTTGATGCTTCTCTCTTGCAGCTTTAAGATTCTTTTTTTGTCTTTGAGTTTTGGTAATTTGACTATAACATGTCTTGGAGAAGACCCTTTTGGTTTGAATAATTTAGGGGATATTTGAGCTTCCTGAATCTGAAGATATGTGTCTTTTGCTATACCTGGGAAGTTTTCTGCCACTGTTTTGTTGAATATGTTTTAAATGCAATCCCTTTTTTCCATGACTGAGATATTTGAGCACTTAAGGTAGTCTGATATCTCTCTTGATTTTTCTTCAATGTTTTAAATTCTTTTTTCTTTTTCTTTCTTCTTTTTTTTTTTTTTTTTTTTTTTTTTGTCTGCCTGTGTTATTTCAAACAGCCCATCTTCAAGGTCAGATGTTCTCTTATCTCCTTCTGCAATCCTGCTGGTTAAACTCTCTGTTGTGTTTTTTATTTGGTTGAATGAATTCTTCAGCTCAGCAAGCTCTGCCACATTCTTTCAGGGCATTGGTTTCCTTGTACATTTCTTCTTTCAGCACTTTTATACTTTTCCTCATTTCATTATGTTGTCTAGCCGAGTTTTCTTATATCTCATTTAGTTTCCTTAGAATTGTCACTTGAAATTCCTTGTCAGACATTTCAAGGGCTTCTTGTTCTATAGGATCTAGATCTTGAGAGTTATTACCCTTTAGTGGTGTACTTTCTTGATTTTTCATATTTCTGGTATCTTTCCTTTGAAGTTTAGTCATTGTGGCAGGGGATTTCACAGTCCACTGGCTTGACACTATTGTCTGGCTAGGATGCTGCTGGGCTGCCAATTTCGTATGGCTGCCTCAGTGTCTGCTCGATTTCCCACTCATGCCTCAGTTGCATGGTCACCTCAGATTTGGGCCTCTCAGGGGAAGCCTCTCTCTGGTCAGCACACACTCGCCCGGGCTGGGGATGGAGTCAGGCGGTGGTGACAAGGTCTAACTGCTGGGTTGCATGCTGGCACCACAGGGTGGGTAGTCTCCAAGGATCATGTACCTCTCTGGCTGGGTGCCTCTCTGATCAGCACCCACTCAGCGGGGCTGGGGATGGAGTCAGGTGGCAGCTGTGAGGCCCACCTGCTAGGTCACACACTGGCACCGCAGGGCTCTTAGTCTCCGCAGGGCTCTTAGTCTCCACAGATCTTGGGCTTCTCCAGCTGGGCGCCTCTCTGATTGGTGCGCACTCAGTGGGGCTGGGGATGGAGTCAGGTGGCGGTGGTGAGGCCTACCTGCTAGGTCACACACCAGCACCACAGGGTGCGTGGTCCCTGCAGATCTTGGTGCTTCTCTGATCAGCACGCACTTAGCAGTGCTGGAGATGGAGTCAGGCAGCAGCAAAGAGGCCTACCTGCTGGGTCACGCACTGATACTGCAGGGTGCGCAGTCTCCGAGGATCTTGGGCCTCTCTGGCTGGGCACCTCCTTGATCAGCACGCACTCAGCAGTGCTGGGGATGGAGTCGGGTGGCTGCTGCGATGCCCCCCCCCCCACACTGGGCCATGTGCTGGCACCACAGGGTCCGCAGTCTCTGCAGATCTTGGTGCTTCTCTGAATGGCTCACACGGTGCAGGGCTGGGGATGGAGTCAGGCGGCAGCAAAGAGGCCTATCTGCTGGGTTTCACGCTGGCACCACAGGGTACGTAGTCTCTGAGGATCATGCACCTCTCTCTGTCTTATATGGCTTCTATTGTATTGAGATTTATTGAGAGTCTTTATGAAGGGATGTTGAATTTTGTTGAATGTTTTCTTTGCATTTATTGACATAATCATACAGTTTTTGCCCTTGATTTTGTTGATGTGGCGTATCACATATATCGATTTGTGTATGTTGAAACATCTTTGTTTCCCTGGGATGAATTCACTTGATCATGGTGTGTAATTTTTTAAGTGTGTCCCTTCATTCTGTTTGCTAATATTTTATTGAGGATTTTTGCATCCATCTTCATCAGAGATATTGGCCTGTAATTATTTTATTCTTGTATCTTTGTCTGGTTTGGTATCCAGGTAATTCTGGCCTCTTAGAATGAGTTTGGGGGAATGGCCTGTGTTTCAATTTTTTGAATAGTTTGGAGACAATTAGCACTAATTTTTCTTTAAAGCTTTGGTAGAGTTCAGTAATAAAGACATCTAGTCCTGGGCTTTTCTTTGTAGGGAGACTGCTGATTACTGCTTTAACGTCACTGCTTGTTATTGGTCTATTCAGGTATTCTGTTTCTTCTTGGTTTAGCCTTAGTATATTGTATATGTCAAGAATTGTATCCTTTTCCTCCAGGTTTTCAAATTTGTTGGCGTAAAATTGTTTGCATTAGTCTGTAATGATTCTTTGTATTTCTGTGGTATTGGTTGTAATGTCTCCTTTTTCATTTCTGATTTTTGTTATTTGGGTTATGTCTTTTTTTAAGCTAGCTAATCGTTTTCCTATTTTGTTTATCTCCTCAAAAAAACTAACTTTTTATTTCATCAATCTTTTCTATTGTTTTTTGGGTGTCTACATGATTTAGTCCTGCTTTGAACTTAATTATTCCTTTCCATCTACTAACTTTGGTATTGAATTATTCTTGTTTTTGTTGTTCTTTGAGGTGTAGCATTAGGTTGTTTATTTGAAATTTTTACTATTTTTCTCAAAAATGTATTTGTTATTATATTTTTTTACATTCAAAGGTGTTGTTGCAGGGAAATGGGAGGGAAAGGACAAATGTAGACAGAAATGGAACTAGAGAGGTGGGGCTGGCCAATGGCCAGCTCCTTCACTGACCTGGCTGTGGAGGGTAGGAGGTGTGGCTGATCCCCGTGGATTACTCTCACTCTGGCTCAGGAGCCTGGGGATTTTCTGGTGATGGCTCAGTTGTCACTGGGCTGGATACAGACATTGAGGATACATAGCTGGGACCCTTGGCCCTCTTACACCCCTGCTCAGTATCCAGGGTGGTTTTGGGAATGAGATGGTCATCACCAAGCAGGATGAAGACCTGGGGGAGCAGTGCTGAGGCCCTAGGCCCCATCATCCCCAGCTTAGGAGCACAGGGATCTTCCAGCAGTGCCACAGTTGTCACTGGGGCTGGATGCAGACATCAGGGGTTATGGCTGAAGCCCTCAACCTTTCCTCACTCTGGCTTGTAAGCCTGGGGTGCTTCCCATCCTTCTAGGTTTTATAGGTGTTATTTGGTGGTGCTAGGGCTTTATTGGTTAAAATCAGAAATTTGTCTCCAATCTGTGTTTTGTTTTGTTTTGTTTTTTTCTTTTAATTCTGTTCTGGATTATCAGCTACCTCCAGCACAAAAACTCTGTGCTGGAACTAATTTGTTGTGCTTTGCTTACTTATAAAATGGGGGAACTTTCTGTAGGAACCAGCACTTCAGCCCTGTGGTTGAGCTAGATTGCTGCTTTGCTGCTGATTCCCTGGGGAAGGCTTTAAGTGCAGCTCAGGTTTTCATTGCTGGCTTTTTCAGCACTTCTGGGTCTTGTGAGGTTTGGTACACCTGGGTTGTGTGGAAACTCTGGTCTGGGCCTGAGTCTTTTCAGCAAACTCCACCCCTGCAGTTCTATATTCCTGACCAGTCTACACCAAGTGGGCCTCTGCTGATTGGAGGGTAGACCAGCTGTCCATATCATGCCCCAATGTTCCACCAGTGAACCAGTCTTTCCCACTTCTGCACTCCAAATATTTTCCACGGAGTGAGTCATGTGCTGGTCCCTTGCAATGACTCACCAGCCTTTGAGAGGCTCCTTCTTACAGTTGTCTGTGGCTCCTCACTCCTGCATGGGTCCATGGGAACCCTGTCATGGTCTTGCTGGCCTGAGGGCCACCAAGCCTTCCTTTCCCCTGAAATCTCCAAGCAAATTCACAGTAGGGCACAGCTGTGGTTTTTGCTTGCTCATGCTCTGTTTGCTCACCAGGGCCAGGCTTGAAATGGCTGGGGCTTGACATGGTCAAAGCAGTCCCTTCCTTCTCTCATTGCAGCTTCTCCCACCTTTGTGAACTCTGTACGTCTCTCCTCCTACTACCCTGAGGTCTAGAAGCCCCAAATTGGCAGTCTTTCCTTTTTAATAGCTGTAAATTGGTTGATTGTGGAAGAAGGGACACTGAGGACCATATATTCTGCCATCTTGTTTCCCCTCTCTATATTTTGATGTGAGTGTTTATGGCTATAAACTTCCCTCTTATACTACTTTCACAGTATCTCACAGGTTTTGATACAACCCTTTAGTCTTTACTTTCATTGGTTTCAAAAAAATTTTTGATTTCCTGTTTAATATTTCTTAGACCCATAGGTCTTTCAGGAGCCTCTTGTTCAATTTCCATGTATTTGTAAAGTGTCCTGAGATTTGCCTGTTATTAATTTCTAGTTTTAATCCATTGTCATTTGAAAAGATACTTGAGATGATTTCAGTTTTTTATAATTTGTTGACACTTGATTTGTGACCTAACTTGTCCATCCTGGAGAATGTTCCATGTGCTGATGAGAAGAATGTATATTCTGTGTTTGTTGGATGATGTGTCCTGTACATATCTGCCATGTCCAATTGTTCTAAAGTTTAATTTAGATCTTGTGTTTCTCTGTTGATTTGTTGCCTGGATGATCTGTCCTGTGCTCAAGTAGGAGTGTTCACATCCCGCATCATTATTGTATTGGGGTCTATCTTTTTCATTAAGTATAATAGTGTTTGCTTTATGTATCTGGTGCTCTGGTGTTGGGTGCATATGTATTTATGATTGTTATGTCCTCTTGCTGGATAGCCCCTTTATCATTATATAGTGGCCTCTGTCTCTTTTTATGGATTTTGGTTTCCATATGCATGGTATATCTTTTTACATCCCTTCACTACTAGTCTGTGTACATCTTTACAGGTAAGATGAGTCTCTTCAAGACAGCACATAGTTGGGCAAAGATTTTTAATTCAATCCTTTAGTCTGTGTCTTTTGAGTGGGGAGTCTAATCAATCTATATTTACTGTTTTTATTGAGAGGTATTGTCCTTTTCCTGGCATTTTATTGCTTTTAGTTTAGGTGTTTTAAGTATCTTCTTTTCCTTTCTCTCCCTTTTATTCTTCTTCTTCACTGTTTATCAGTTTTTTGAGGTGGTAAGATTCAGTTTATATTTTTTTTCTCGTTTTCACTTTTGTTTTACCAGTGGGTTTTGTTCTTTCTTGTGTATTCATGGTAACGATTATTGCTTTTTGGAATACAGATGCAGGAATCCCTTTAGAATTTCTTGCAGGGCTGGTCATGTGGTGGTGAACTCCTGTAGTTTTTGTCTATCTGAAAAATACACTATTTCTCCCTCATTTCTAAAGAATAACCTTGCTGTGCATAGTATTCTTGGCTGGCATTTTTTTCCTTTTAGTATTTCGAATATATCATCACATTTTCTTCTCATCTGTAGAGTTTCAGTAGAGAAATCTGCTAGTATTCTGATAGGGGCTCCCTTTTTAGTGGCTTGACACCTTTCTCACTGGTGTTAAATACTTTTTCTTAATTTTTAAGTTACATTCTTTTTAAATTTAAAAACATGTTATTGATCTTTTAAAAACAGCCTCTATTGCTATGAACTGCATTTTAGTATGCTGAAAATTTGATGAGCACTAGACTACATGATTACTAACGTTATTTTCATGCCTGCAATTCTAACATTTCTTCCAACAAATATTCTAACTGTATTACAGCCAGTCAGTTGTAGTTACCGAAAGGAATGACAAATATAGAACAAATTTTCCTTGCTCTTCAGAATCTCAATCTAATGAATAAAACAGACCAAGTTACATTTATGTATATTTTTATGACATGAAATACAATTTTTTTATAAGCTGAACATGTATCTTTTGCTAACCCAAAAAGTTAATTTGGAGTAGTGAAGTAGGCATTCATTCTCAATCTTTTTCACATGATTAATTTATAGAAAATATAACATTTGGATGGCACATTGAGGTAAAGAGATGACATTGTTTGAAGACAGAGGCCACAGTCCAAGGAGGTCTGTTTGCCCCAGCACCCTCTAGACTTCCCCAAGGACTGAAGTCTCTTTAGCCATCCATAGCAGTATCTTAGCAAACCCAAAACCCCACTTATGACATACTTGTTAGGACACTCCAGTGTAAGGATTAAGTACTTGATTTCTAGAATCAGAAAGACCTGGGTTTAAGGCTCTTGGCCCTTGAAACTTATACTAAGAATAACAGAAAACAGCATTTGAAGTTTAAGCAGAGGAGTAATATATCACATGGACATGGTGCGAATGGTACATTACATAATTTATGATGAGTTACTTAATTTCTCTAATCTTCAATTTTATCATGTATAAAATGGGATAATAATTACCCCATGGATCTTCAAAGAGATAATACATGCATTCATTCATGCAAAAAATAAGCATTAAGGGGCAAAACACTAATCTAGGCATTGGGAATAAAATAGCAACAAAACAGACATGGTCTCTGGCTTAATGGAATTTACAGTTATCAGGGAAGATCGTATTGAACAAGTAATTACAAGTGCAATGAGTACTAAAAAAAGTGAAGATTAAATCTATTCCAGTTGGTATATATCAAGGATGGGTGGAAATATAAGGAGACTTCCTGAATAAATTATACATTTACTCATTCTCAGAATTCACAAGCTATTTGAGCTTTGGAAATTTATGTCTTTTTGAATAAACTCAGCTCATGTTATATTGAAAACCTTGGGCTTTATACTAAGAATAATACCAAAAAAAAAAAAAAACCCTTTTGAATTTTAAAAAGTGGTAGAGTAAGATCTAAATTGTGATTAAGAGCAAAAAAGTCACAGGGACACGGTGTGAAAGATGAATTAGAGAGCCCCAAAGAAGGAGACTATTGCAGTAATCTAGGAAACAGACAGTGAGATGATGAGAACCTTGACCAGGGCATCCTGGGGTGAATAGGAAAATATTTGAGGAATACGATAAGAATGAGAATTATGATAAATGTGAGAAAGAAGATATTGTTCCCAAGTGTCATATAGTATGTGAAACATTCACAATCCAAAACAATAGTTTTCTAACTTCATTTCTAATGTACAGCAACTGAGGTAGGTTTACTCATTACTTTGTTTTTTGTAACACTGAATGAACTTGTTTTTATATCCCCAATAGCTATCCTCCATGATAGTTGTTGGTTTTGTTATGCCATAGTGCATCAGAATAATCTGCCTCACTATGCCTGAGATTTAATACATTCAGATATTTTCATAGAGTACTTATTAAATGGGGCTAAATGCATCTGTTTTAAAAATAAATTTTTAAATTATTCTGATATAGTACTATTATGCAGACATATATTTTTAAAAATACAATAATAATAATAACAAAAATGAGCATACATAATTCCACAGTGGAAATCAAAAACTATAAAATGAATGATATCCCATTTCCCTACTTTCCCTTCAGATGCAAACATTATACTGAATTTTATGTTTGTCATTTTCTTGATTGTTAAAACTGTTGCATCAGTCTTATATATAAGCCTTAAGTCTTATATATAAGCCTTATATATAAGAATATGTATATTTTTTACTTTATTGAGATATAATTTACACACTATATATTATACCCATTAAAAGTGTACAGTGAAAAAATTCACAGCTTTTTAGTATATTTACAGAGTTTTGCAACATCATATCAATCTAATATTAGAATATTTTGATTTTTCCCTTAAAAAATATAATTCGTTCTGTGGTTGTTTGACAAACCTCCATGCAGTTTTCCATAATGGCTGCACTAATCTATAGTCCCACCAACAGTGCAGAAAGGTTCCTCTTTCTCTGCATCCTTGCCAGCATTTGTTATTTTCTGTCATTTTGATAATGGCCAGTCTAATCACATTGATGATATTGCAATGTGGTTTGCATTTGTATTTCCCTGATGATTGGCAATGTTGAGATTTTTTTCATGTACCTATTGTCCATTCTATGTCTTCTTTTGAGAAATATCTACTCATCCTCTTTGCCCCTTATTTAAATGGATTATTTGGGATTTTTTACTGTTAAGTTGTTTGAGCTCCTTGTATATTCAGGATATTAATCCTTTGTCAGAAGCATAGTTTGCAAATATTTTTCCCATTCTGTAGGTTGTCCTTTCACTCTGTTTATTATTTCCTTTGATGTACAGAAGCTTATTAGTTTGACATAATCCAATTTGTTTATTTTGTTGTTGTTGTTGCCTGTGCTTTTGGGGTCTTATTCATAAAGTCTTTGCAAAGTTATACATCCTGAAGTGTTTCACTTATGTTTTATTCTGGAGATTTATAATTTTAAGTCTTACACTTAAGTCTTTAATCCGTTTTGAGTTGGTTTTGGTATGTGGTGAGGGATAAAGGTCTAGTTTCATTCTTCTAAATATGGATATCCAGTTTTCCCACTACCGTATGACCCAGCAATCACACTACTGGAATTGTACCCATAGGAATGGGAATCATCATATTGAAGGGATACCTGCACTCCCATGTTTATCACAGCTCTATTTACAATAGCCAAGTAATGGAACAAACTGAAAAACCCATCGACAGACAACTGGATAATGAAAATGTTGCATATATGCACAATGGAATACTACTCAGCCACAAAAAGAATTAAATTCTGTGATTACTTTAATTGAAACAAGCCAAGCACAGAAAGAGAAATACTGCATGTCCTCACTCATAGTGGGAACTACAGAAAGAAAGAAAGAGTGGGGCCGAGCCCATGGCACACTCGGGAGAGTGTGGCGCTGGGAGCTCAGCAGTGCTCCCACCGCAGGTTCGCATCCTATATAGGGATGACCGGTGCGCTCACAGTGCTCACTGGCTGAGCGTGGTGCAGCCGGTCTCAAAAAGGACAAAAAGAAAAAAAGAGTGAAAGAAAGAAAGAAAGAAAGAAAGAAAGAAAGAAAGAAAGAAAGAAAGAAAGAGAAAGGAAGGAAGAAACAACAATCACAAAAACATGTTAAATTTCAAAAGGAGACAACACAGCTGTGGTTTCTAGAGGTGGGAAAGGAGGAGGGGGATAGAAAGAAGTTAGTTAATGGACACAAAGAATGATTGCTATTGTAATGATGAAAATGCTAATTATCCTGATTTGATCATAACATATTGTATATAAGTATTGCTAGTCAATTCTGTACCCCACACATATATGTAATCAATTATGTTTTAATTTTAAAATATTGTTGCAGTCAGTCTGTGTCTTTTGAGTGGGAATTTAATCCATTTACAATTAGGGTTATTATTGAAAGGTATTGTCTTATACTCCTGGCATTTTATTGGTTTTTGTGGGGATGTTTCAAGCAACTTTTGTTCTGTTCAGCTGCTTTTATAGTTTGTCTTCATTGTTTGTTGGTTTTTTAAGATGGTAAGACAAAGTTTCACATAGTTTCTTACTGTTTCTCACTTGCATTTTTTTTTTTGCCATGAGTGTGTTTTATTCTTTCTTGTGTATTCATGGTACTGATTATCATTTATAAAATTCCTGATGCAGAAATTCCTTAAGGATTTCCTGCAGGGCAGGTAATGTGGTAGTGAACACTGCAGGTTTGTTTATCTGAAAAATATACTATTTCCCCCTAATTTCTGAAGGATAGCCTTGATTGGTGTAGTATTCTTGGCTGGTAGTGTTTTTCTGTCAGTATTTTGTATATATCATCACATTCTCTCCTGGACTGAAGAGTTTCTGTTGAGAAGTCTGCTGTTAGTCTGATGGAGATTCCCTTACAGGTAAATTGACACATTCTATTGCTGTTTTTAAGATTCTCTCTTAGTCTTTGACCTTTGCCAGTTTGATTATAATGTGTCTCAAATAGGATCTTTTTAGATTGAATCTTTTTGGGGATCTTTGAACCTCCTGGATGTGAAGGTCTGTGTCTCTCTGCACATCTGGGATGTTCTCTGTTATTTCATTGAAGAGGTTTTCAATGCTTTTTTCTTTTTCCTACTCTTCCAGAACTCTCATGATTCAGGTGTTTCTGTGCTTAAGGATTGTCTGCTAGCTCTCTTATATTTTCTTCATATCTTTGATTTCTTTCTCTTTCTTTTTTTCATCTTCCTGCATTATTTCAAAAAGAGTATCTTCAAGACCAGAAATACAACTATATGCTAGCTCCAAGAGACTCACCTCACCTGTAAAGATACACACAAACTAATATTGAGGGATGGAAAGTGATTTACCACACAAATGGAAACCAAAACCAAGCAGGAGTAGCTTCTTACATTAGATAAAATAGACTTTAAACTAAAAATCATAAAATGAGCTAAAGAAGGACATTATATAATGATAAAGGGATCTACAAACAAAAAGAGATGACAAGAGCACCCTGATACATAAAACAAACACTATTAGAACTAAAGAAAGAGATAGACCCCAACATGATAATAGCTGGGGACCTGAACACCCCTCTCTCAACATTGAACAGATTATCTAGGAAACAAATCAACAAAGAAACACAGGATTTAAACTACACCTTAGGCCAATTGGACCTGGTAGATATCTACAGAACATTTCATCCAACAACTACAGATTATATATTTTTCTCACAGCATATGGAACATTTTCTAAGATAGACCATACATTAGATTACAAATCAAGTGTCAACAAATTTTTTAAAATTTAAATAATTAAAAGTATCTTTGCACCTTCTGGCTATCATGAAGAATACTGCTATGAACGTTCATGTACTAGTGTTTGTGTGGATATGTTTCTTAATTACTCTAGGGTATAATCCTAGGAGAGGAATTGCTGAGTCATATCGTAACTATATTTATTTGTTTGAGGAACTGCCAGACTGTTTTCCAAAGCAGCTACACCATTTTACATTACCACCAGCAGTATATGAAAGTTTAAATTTCTCCACATACTCAGTAACACTTGTTATTATTCCTTTATTTTTTTTTATTATACATCTATCCCTTCTAGTGGGTGTAAAGTGGTATTTAACTGTGGATTTCAGTTCAATTTCCATGATGACTAATGATGTTGAACATTTTTTAATCTACTTGTTCCATATTTATACATCTTATTTGGAGAAATGTCTATTCATAGCCTTTGACCATTTTTAATTGGGCTATTTGTCTTTTTTATTATTATGTTGTAAGCATTCCTCATATGTTTTAGATACAAGTTCCTTATAAGATTTGTGATTTGCAAATATTTTCTCCCATTTCATGGGTTGTCTTTTCACTTTCTTTATTGTGTCCTTTGAAACACAAAATTTTTAATTTTTATGATATCTAATTTATCTATTTTTTTCCTTTTCTTGTTCATACTTTTGTTGTAATAGATAAAAGTCATTTTCCAAATTCAAAGCCATGAAAATTTACCCCTACGTTATCTTCTCTGAGTTTTATAGTTTTAGCTCTTACATTTAGGTCTGATTCATCCATTTTAAGTTACTTTTTATGTAAGGTGTGAAGTAAGAGTTCAAATTTATTCTTTCACATCTGACTATGCAGTTCTCCCAGCATCATTTGTTGAAAAGACTATTCTTTTCCCATTGGTTAGTCTTGGCACTCTTGTTGAAAATCAGTTTACCATAGATGTATTTTTTTCTGGACTCTCAATTCTATTCTATTAATCTGCATTTCAACCCTGTGCCAGCAGCACACTGTCTTGATTACCATTTCTTTGTAGTAAGTTTTAAAATTGGAAAGTGTGAGTCCTTTGAATTTATTCTTCATTTTCAATATTGTTTTGACTGTTCTGGATCTCTTGTAATTTTATATGAAGTTTAAACATAGCTTGTCAATGTGTACAAATAAGTCAACTGGGAGTCTGATCCTGATTGTGTAAAATCTGAAGATCCTTTTGAGAAATAATGCAATCTTACCAATGTTAAGTTTTCCTATAGAATATATGTTTTTTTCCATTTATTTAGATCTTTTCAAATTTATTTTAACAATTTTCTTTTTAGTTTTCAGAGTATCAACTTTTGCATTTATTTTGTTAGATTCATTCCTCTGAAGTTTATTATTTTTGATGCTATTGTAAATGGAATTGTGCTCTTCATTTTTTTAGATGGCTTATTGCAAATGTTTATAAATACAATTGATTTTTGTATATTGATCTTGTATTCTGCAGTTTTGTCAAAGTTATTAGTTCTAATAGCTTTTCTAGTTGATTCCTTAGGATTTTCTATACAAAAATCATGTCATCTGCAAGTAGAGATCGTTTTACTTTTAGTTTTTCCTTTCCAATTTGTATGCCTTTTATTTATTTGTATTGCCTAATTGTCCTGGCCTTAATCCTCACCAAATGTTAAATGGAAGTAGTGTGAGCAGTCATCTAGATCTTATTACTGATCTTAGGGATAAAGTAACCATTCTTTCACCAGAAAATATAGTGTTAGGTGTGGGCTTTTCATAGATTGTTTTTTATCTGGCTGAGGAAGATTCTTTTATTCCTAGTTTGTTAAATGTTTTTATCATGAGAGGATGTTGCATTTTTTTCCAAAATCTTTTTCTCTATCTATTAAGATGGTCATATAATTCTTGGCTTTTATTCTATTGATATAATGTGTCACATTAATTTGTTTTCAGAAGTTAAACCACCCTTGCATTCCTGGGATAAATTCCACTGATAGTAGCATATAATTATTTTAATGTGTTTCTGGATTCAGTTCGCTGGTAAATTAGCTAGTGATATTTTTTTGGGGGGGGGGATTATTATATTTATGAACTATAGAATTTCCATTTGGAACTTTTTATAATTTTTCCTCTTTATATATATTTTGTATGTGATGAAACATTATCATACCTTCCTTTAATTCTCTAATGAATTATTTGCATATATTTTTATAGCTGCTTTGAATTATTTGACTGCTAAGTTTATCAGCTAGGCCTCTTAAAGGCAGTTTGTATCACCTGCATTTTTTCTTTTTGTATGAGACACTCTAACACTGATTTTTTGCATGTTATTATTTTGTTATTGTTTAAACTTGGATGTATTAGATAGCATATTTAATAAACTCTGAATACTGACTCCATTCCCAATGCCTTCTCCCAGTTGTTGTTGCTGTTGTTGATTGTTTATTTGTTTAGTGACCTAGCTCCCTAGCCAGTTAAATCTCTATCCTTTACCATTGCAGCATATGTTTGTTGCCTGGAGGTTTCTATCACAGTTTGTTTGTTTGCCCCACATTCCTCCAGAGAACTATAGTTTGGAGGTTTTCTCTCTGATCGCTCCAGAGAGTGCACAGCCTTGGGCTTACACTCAGTCTTCCAGACTGTCAAGGATGAGTGCAATATTATATTTAAGCCTGGATTCTCAGGAGCCGTCCCCTACCCCTTGGTCAAAATAGTTTATTATTCATTCTATGTTTGATCAAAGGTTGTGTTTCAGTCCCTTGTGCCAGTGAAGATTTTTCCCTGTCTTGATGGGTCTGTGAGTGGCATGGGGAATGCTATCAAGTTGGGCTCATGTCCTGTACTGATTGTTCCTAAGTGTCTAGGCTAGGTGTAGTGTAGGGCATATAAATAGACTTTTCAACAGAGTTGAATAAGCTCCCAGAAAGGCTCTTCTTTGCTGTCTCTTTCTCTGATTCTATTAAATTTCTCACTAGTCTGCTGTTTTGCTTTTTTCAGGAAGCTACCCACCAGCCTCCTTTTAAAGTACTCTTCACCAAGGTCTCCATTCTTTTGTCAACATCTATAGGCATGGAGTTCATCACTCTCTATTTCAAATAAAGTTCATCTCTTTGGACAGAGCTGGTGAGTTTCTTTTTGTTGTTGGTTTCATGGAAAGTCTTTACCCCCACTGGGCAGAACTTCTGTGCATTGAGGCTGGGGGTGGAGACACATTTTTCCAGAGTAACATCTCTGTTCTCCAAGTAGGCATTGGTATATGGAAAATGGCAGTCCATGGTCTTCTCAGCATGCCTCTCTAAGTGAGAAATCTCCATCTTATGAGCAAGATAGGGTGAGATGAATGATTGGGGTTCCAATATTGTCAGCTTACTGCACTTGGGGTAGACCTTCCGCCTTATGAGTGGAAAATTGGTGGGAGCAGAGAGACCTCATCTTCTCAACCATATCTGTCTGGAATACACTTTGCTGACACAGGCCTGGGGAGGCTAGCCCCCCTAGTGTTAAACCGTAGCTTCAGATTGGTAACTGGGAAGCGAGATAAACTCAACCTTTTTTTGCAGCATATGCCCAGGAGTACATTTTCCATATAACAGACCTGGGATGGAGAGCTAGTGGGCAAGAGTTGAGTAAGGAACACATTGTGGCTCAAATGCCAGTCTCTTGTTCTTAGAGAAATTTAGTAATTTTTAAAAAACAGATGTTTCTCCATTTGTTGTATGTTGTTAGGACTATTTTCAGAGACTTATATTATAGATTTTTTTAAATTGCTTTCTTTCTTTTGCCAGTTAAATCACTGTTTTGCTGGGGAGAGAGTTCACAAGCTCTTCACTCCATCGTTCCAGAAGTCCTCTTAAACAATATATTATTTTACTTGTTAAATATTATATAAAGCTAATACATGTAGGTATTATACTATATATTATTGTAATGAACTTGCTTTTTTAAAATCTTTGTTACTATGATTTACTTATATTGTTGCACATAACTACTGCATGAATTTTCACAGTTGTTTGTATGAACATAAAACAATTTATCTCTGTAATATTTGATACTGATAGTCTCTCTAATTTCTGCCAGTCAAATGTAAACAACTCTGTGTTCCTTTGTGTTCTTCAGTTGATGAACAGTCTTTATGGTCATATTAATAAAATGACTTCTGAAAAACCATGAGAGTTATTTATATGACTTTGAAATTTTAGAAGAGGAATCAGGAACTCATTACACAATTTCTAGTTTTCAATGCCACATGAGCTAGTTGTCAACCCATGTCCTTCTCCCTTTCTAAACTGCCTTCTACCACTACCACTTAAGAGAACCATTACCATAATTCTTGTGGGAAGTGACTTAATAGTGCTTCTTTCTTGCTTTCTGACTATCCGAAAGGGCCAAGCTTTTTGAAAGAGGGCCAACTAGCACTCAAGACTGGACTTTACCAGAACATCCCAGCATTTCTGCAGAACTTTCTCCAGCACCTCACACTGTTTATTTGTTTGTTTTTTTTTACTGGAATTTCTAATTTTAATATTGCAATTTATCAAAACATAGAAGTTCACATATTAATTTTTAAGAAGTTAAGATGGTGGTATAAATTAATTTGAACATGTTTGCCAAATGTATCTAACTTTATTTTATTTATTTTTTAATTTTAATATTTACTTGTATATATTTGTGGAGTACAGTGCATTGTTTCAATATATACATATACTGTAAAATTATTCACTTAGGGCACATAGCACAGTTTTGCACATGTTAGTCCAATACTTTTCCTCCCTTTATCTCCTCCCTGCCTCCCCTTCCAGCCTACTCTCTACTTCTATGATAACCACTTTTTTATTTTTATATTTTTTATTTTTTATTTTTTTTTAGATTCCACACATGAGTGATGTCATGTGATATTTGTCTTTCTGTGCCTGACTAACTTCACTTAACATGATGGCTCCCGGATCCATCCATGTTGCTACAAATGATAGAATTTCTTTTTTTTTTTTTTTTTTGTCTTTTGTCTTTTTTCCATGTCTGGCAACGGATCGCAACCCTCAGTGTTGCCCCCGTACCGGACCGGGGACCGGCAATGGGATTGCAACCCTCGGTGTTGCTCCCGCGCCTCGCTCAGCCAGTGAGCGGGAACCGGTCTGTATGTGGGATCCGAACCCTCGGGCGGGAGCGCCGCCGCGCTACCCAAGTGGTGCACTATCCAGTGCGCCACCGGGCCGGCCCTAGAATTTCATTTTTTAAGGCTGAATTACTACTCATTATATTTAATAATCTATTTTGTACACATACCACAGGTTTTTTTGAAATCCATTCATCCATTGATGGGCATTTAGGTTGATTCCATTTCTTGGCTATTGTGAATAGTGCTGCAATGAACATGAGAGAACAGGAGTCTCTGGTGTTGTTTTTGCTGGGGAGAGGGATCATAAGCTCTTGACTCATATTTATTTCATTTCCATTGTATATATACCCAGTAGTGTGAGAGCTGAGTCATAAGGTAGAACTATTTTCAGTCCTGAGAAACCTCCATTCTGTTTTCCACAATGGTATACCGATTTACATTCCCATCAAGAATGTAGGAGAGTTTGTTTTTCTCATATCCTTGCCAGCATTTGTCATGTTGTCTTACTTATAATAGACATTCGAACTGGACTGAGAAATTTCATTGTGCTTTAATTTGAATTTCCCTGCTGTTGAATGATGTTGAACATTTGTTCATGTGCCTGGTGGCCATTTGTATATTTTCTTTGGAGAAATGTCTGTTAAGGTCCTTTGTCCATTTTTCAATTGGGTTATTTTTATTTATTTATTTATTTATTGGTATTGAGTTGTTTGAGTTTCTTATATATTCTGGATATTGTCCCCTTGTCTGATGTGTAGTTTGAGAACACTTTCTCCAATTCTGTAAGTTGTCTCTTCACTCTGCTGATTGAGTCCCTTGCTGTGCAGAAGCATTTTCGTTTCATATTCATTGTATACTTTTGCTTTAGTTGCCTGTGTCTTTGCGGTTTCATTCAAAAAATCTGTGCTCACTCCCAATTCTTGTAGTGTTTCCTCTATATTTTCTTATAGTATTTTCATTTAGTTTGAGGTCTTAACTTTAAATCTTTATTCCATTTTGAGTTGATTTGTGTATAGTGAGAGATCGATGTCTACTTTTAATCTTCTGCATTTGGAGGACATCCAGGTTTCCCAGCACTATTTATTATTATTTTGGCACCTTTGCCAAAAGTCAGTCAGCTCTTAGTGTGTGGGTTTATTTCTGGGCTCTTTATTCTGTTACATTGGTCCACTTATCTGTTTTTATGCCAGTATCATGTTGTTTTGGTTAGTATAGCTTTACAGTATATTTTGAGGTCAGGTAGTGCAATGCATCCAACTTTGTTCTTTTTTGCTCAAGATTGCTTTAGCTATGCTCAGTCTTTTGTGATTCCATGCAAGTTTTGAGATTGATTTTCCTATTTCTGTGAAGAATGTCATTGGTATTTTGATAGCGATAGCATTGAATTTGAGATTGCTTTGGGTAATATGGACATTTTGTTGATGTTAATTATTTTAACACATAAATATGGGATATCTTTCCATTTATTTGTGTCCTCTCCAATTTCTTTAACCAATGTTTTATAGTTTTCATTGTAGGAAAACTTGGTTAAATTTACTCGTATTTCAGTTTTTTGGTAGCAATTGTGAATGTGATTACTATCTTTATTTATTCTTCAACTATTTCTTTATTGGCATATATAAATGCTATTGATTTTTGGTATTGATTTTGTATTCCTCCACTATACTGAATTGATTAATTAGTTCTAGTAATTTTTTGGTGTAGTCCTTAGGGTTTTATATATATATGAATATATCATTGGCAGATAGGGATAACTTGACTTCTTTTATGATTTGGATGACATTTATTGCTTTATCTTGCCTTATTGCACTGGCTAGAACTTCCAGTGTGTTGTTGAGTTAGTATGCAAAAGGTGTGCATCCTTGTCGTGCTTCAGATCTCAGAGGAACAGCCTCCAATTTTTGTCCATTCAGTATATTTTCTGTGTGTTTGTCATACATAGCCTTTATTGTGTTGAGGTTTGTTTTAGTTTGTTTTGTGTTGCTATAACAGAATTACCTGAGACTGGGTAATTTATAAAGAAGAGAGGTTTATTTGGCTTACGATTCTGGGACAGCTGCATCTGGAACAGGCCTCAGCCTGCTTCTACTCATGGTGGAAAAGTGGCAGGCAGCCAGCAGGTACAAGAAGATCACATGGTGAGAGGAAGCAAGAGAGAGAAGCAAGGGAGAGAGAGAGAAGGTGCCAGGGTCTTTTTAAGCAATGAGCTCTCACGGGAACTAATAGAGTGAGAACTCACTCATTAATCTCCCCTCCCCCAGGGAGGGCATTAATCCATTCGTTAGGGATCTGCCCCTGTGACTCAATCAGTTTCCAACACTGCCACATTGGAGATCAAATTTCCACATGAGTTGTGGAGGGGACAACACATCCAAACTCCATCAAGGCTCATTCCTTCTATACCTAATTTGTTGAGTATTTTAACATGAACATGTGTGAGACTTTGTCAAATGCTTTTCCTACATCTATTAAGATCATCATGTTTTTATCCTTCATTCTGTTGATGTGATGTATCACATTTATTGATTTACATTTGTTGAACAATCTTTGCACCCCTTGAGTGAATCCCACTGATTGTGGTGAATGATATTTTTATTGTCTTGTTGGATTCTGTTTACTAGTATTTTGTTGAGGATTTTTAAATCTGTGTACATTAGGGATATTGGTGTGTAGTATTTGTTGTTGTTGTGGGTTTTTTTTCCAGTATTGATATTTAAGTTAGTGCTGGACTCAGTGAATGACTTTGTAAGTATTTCCTTCTATTCAGTTTTTTTTTGAAGAGTGTGAGAAGAATTGGTATTAGGTATTCTTTAAATGATTGGCAGAATTCTGCAGGAAAGCCATCTGGCCCTGGGCTTCACTCTGTTGGGAGACTTTATTACTGCTTCAGTCTTATCACTTATTATTGGTCTGTTTAGGTTCTCTAGCTCTTCATAATTCAGTCTTCGTAAGTTCTATGTGTCCAAGAATTTATCCATTTCTTCTAGGTTTTTCAGTATATTAGTATACAGTTGTTCACAATAGTCTCTTATGATTCTTTGTATTTCTGTAGTATCGGATGTAATGTATCCTTTTTCATTTCTTATTTTATTTGAATCTCTCTCTCTCTGTTTCATCATTAGTCTGGCTAAAGGTTTATCAATTATGTTTATCTTTTCAAAAAACCAACACTTCATTTCATCAATGTTTTGAATAGTTTTGTTTATTTTATTTTATTTTATTAGGCTAAAATGACATCATTATCATTTTTATATGATTTTTTTATGTTAGAAAGTCTAAATGCATTAAATATTTTGTTGGCCATGTTAATGATTTATCTCTCACTTATATTTAAAACAATTTTCAGTTATTCTTTCTTTCTTTCTTTCTTTCTTTTTTTTTTTTTTTTTTTTTTTTTTGCATGGGGTACAAAGCTGACCATCACAACTTGTGCGTAACATGTGATGGCCAAATCAATACCAGCAACATGACCATTACCAAAAATTTTGATTACACCCTGTGTCCCCCACCCAATTAATCCCTGACCTCCATTCCACTCCTCCTTCCCCTGACCCCACCTTGCAAACCTAGGTATGCTGCCTCCCTCTGCAATTCCAACACACCACTCTGGTGTTTCTTTCCTTCTTTGTATCTCTCTTAGATTCCACTTATGAGTGAAGACATATGGTATTTTTCCCTCTATGTTTTCCTGATTTCACTCAAAATAAGTTTCTCCAAGCTCATCCATGTTGCTGTGAATGGCAGAATTTCACTATTTTTTATGGCAGAGTGGTACTCCATGGTGTATATATATCATGTTGTCCTTATCCAGTCATCCATCAATGGACATTTAGGTTGGATCTATGTCTTGGCTGTTGTAAACAGAGCTGCGATAAACATAGGGGTGCAGGTATCCCTTTGACATGATGATTTACATTCCTTTGGGTATATACCCACAAGTGGTATTGCTGGATTTATGGAAGATCTATCTGTAGTTGTATGAGAAACCTTCATAATGTTTTCCATAGTGGTTGTACTAATTTACAGTCCCACCAACAATGTAGGAGATTCCCTTCTCTACACACCCTTGCCAGCATTTGTTATTCCTCATCTTTTTGATTATGGCCAGTCTAACTGAAATGAGGTGATACATCAATGTGGCTTTAATTTGCATTTCCCTGGTGATTGGTGATGTTCAGCATTTTTTTCATGCACCTGTTGGCCATTTTTATGTCTTCCTTAGAAAAATGTCTATTCAGCTCCTTTGACCATTTTTTAATTGGGTTATTAGCTTTGTTTTGTTTTTGTTTTGTTTTGTTTTGTTTTGTTTACTGCGTAATTGTTTGAGTTTCTTGCATATTCTGGATATTAATCCCTAGTTGGATGTATACTTTGCAAATATTTTCTCCCACTCTGTAAGTTGTTGTTTCACTCTGTTGATTTTTTTCTTTGCTGTGCAGAACCTTTCTAGTTTGATATAGTCTCATTTGTTTATTTTTTTATTTTGTTCATTGTGCTCTGGGGCTCTTGTTCATGAAGTCTGTGCCCAGACCTAGTTCCTGAAGTGTTTCTTCTATATTTTCTCTTAGTCGTTTTACAGTTTTAGGTCTTATACTTATGTCTTTAATCCATTTTGAGTTGATTTTAGTATATGGTGAGAGGTGCCTGTCTAGTTTAATTGTTGTGCATATGGATTTCTAATTTTCCCAGCACTACTTATTGAAGAGGCAGTCTTTTCCCCAATGTATGTTTTCATTGCCTTTGTCAAATATCAGATGGCTGTAAGCCTGAGAGTTGATTTCTGGGTTCTCTATTCTGCTCCATTGGTCTAGGATCTATATTTATGTCAATACCATGCTGTTTTGGTTACTATAGCTTTGCAGTATAATTTGAAGTCAGGTAGTATAAAACTTTCAGCTTTTTTTTTTTCTCAAGTTTGCTTTGGCTGGGCCAGCTTGTGGCTCACTTGGGAGAGTGTGGTGTCAATAACATCAAGGCCACGGGTTCAGATCCCATATAAGGATGGCCGGTTAGCTCACTGGGTGAGCATGGTGCTGACAAAACCAAGTCAAGGGTTAAGATCCCCTTACCGGTCATCTTTTAAAAAATAAAAATAGAAAGATTGCGTTGGCTATATGGGGTCTTTTGTTGTTCCATATAAATGTTATGATTGTTTTCTTTCCATTTCTGTGAAGAATGTCATTGGTATTTTGTTGGGGATTGCATTGAATCTGTAGATTGCTTTGGGTAGTTTTGACATTTTCACACTGTCAATTCATCCAATCCAAGAGCATGGAATTTTTTCCATGTATTTTTGTCTTCTTTAATTTCCTCCAGTAGCGTTTTGTAGTTCGCATTGTAGAGATCATTCACCTCCTTAGTTAAATTGCTTCCTAGGTATTTTTGTGTGTGAGTGTGTTGTAAATGGGATTGCTTTCTTGACTTCTCTTTCTGTTAGCTCATTAATGGAGAATATAAATACAACTGATTTGGGGGCATTCATTTTGTACCCTGTAAAGTTACTGAAATTATTAACCATCTCTAAAATTTGTTTGATAGAGGCTTTAGGTTTTTCTATATATAGTATCATGTCATCTGCAAATAGAGAGAGTTGGACTTCATCTTTTCTAATCTGGATGACTTTTATTTCTTTCTGTTGCCTGATTTCTCTGGCTAGTACCTTTACTACTATATGGAAGTGGTGAGAGTTGGTATCCTTGTCTTGTTCCTGATATTACAGAAAAGCCTTCAGTTTTTCTCCATTCAGGATGATATTGGTGCTGGGCTTGTTGTAGATGGCTTTTATTGTGTTGAGATACTTTCCTTCAATACCTAATTTGCTGAGATTCTTTATCATGAAGGTATGTTGAATTTCGTCAAATGCTTTTTCTGTATCTATTGTGATAATTATACGGTTTTTGTCCTAGATTTTGTTGATGTGGTGTGTATATATATCTACGCGCGCACACACACACACACACAAAAAAAACATATATATGTATTTTGACATGTTGCTGCATTCTGATTGCTAATATTATGTTGAAGATTTTTGCATCTATGTTCAACAAGGATATTGGCCTGTAATTTTCTTTTCTTGTTATATCTTTATCTGGTTTTGGTATAAGAGTTATGCTGGTTTCATAGAATGAGTTTGTGAGAATTGCATCTGTTTTAATTTTTTGAAATAGTTTGAGAATAGGCATTAATTCCTCTTGAAAATTTTGATAAAATTCAGCTGAAAATCCATCCAGACATGGATGGCTTGATGGGAGATTGCTGATTACTACATCAATCTTTTTACTTGTTATTGGTCTGCTCAGGTTTTCTGTCTCCTCTGGGTTCAGTCTGGGCAATTTGCATGTGTCTAGAAATGTAAGTATTTCTTCCAAATTTTCATATTTGTTGTCGTACAGTTATTTATATTAGTCTCTAATGATTCCTCACATTTCTGTGGTATTTGATATGTTGTCTCCTTTTTCATTACTAATTTAGGTCTTCTCTCTCTTTGCGTTAACCTAGCTAATAGTTTGTCTATTTTATTTTTCTTCTCAAAAAAAAAACAACTTTTTGTTTCATTGATCTTTTGTATTATTTTTTGAGCCTCTGTTTCATTTACTTCTGCACAGATGATCTTAATTATTTCTTTCCATCTACTCCTTTTAGGATTGGGTTGTTGTTTTTCTAGTTCTTTGAGGCTTAGTGCTAAGTTGTTTATTTGAAATTTTTCCGTTCTTTTGATGTAAGCATTTATTGCAACCAACTGCCCTCTTGGTACTGCTTTTGCAGTATCCCACAGGTTTTGGTATGATGTATCTTTATTTTGTTTAATTTCAAGAAGTTTTTTGATTTCCTGTTTAATTTCTTCTTGGACACATAGGTCATTCAGGAGCCTATTGTTTAGTTTCCTTTTATTTGTATAGTTTCCAGGGTTTTGCTTGTTATTGATTGCCAGTTTTAATCCGTTTTGGTCTAAAAAGATTCTTGGAATGATTTCATTTTTTAAATTTGCTGAGACTAGATTTGTGACCTCATATGTGGTCTATCCTGGAGAATGTTCCATGCGATAGTGAGAAGAATGTATATTCTGTAATTGTTGGGCGAATTGTTCTGTATATACCTGCCAGGTCCAGTTGGTCTAATTTTCTAGTTTAAATCCTGTGTCTCTTTGTCGATTAGTTGCCAGGAAGTTCTGTCCCATACTGAGAAGGGGTGTTCAGATTACCTACTATTATTGTATTAGGGTGTACCTATTTTTTTTATGTCTAAGAGTGTTTGCTTTATATATCTGGGTGCTCCAGTATTGGGTGCAAACCTACTAATGATTTTTATGTCTTCTAGCTGAATAGATCCCTTTATCATTTTAAAGTGGCCTTCTTTATCTCTTTTTACAGTTTTTGGCTTAGAGTCTGTTTTATACAATATAAGAATAGCTACTCCTGCTTGTTTTTGGTTTCCATTTGCATTGTATATCATTTTCTATCCCTTCACTTTTAATATGTGTATGTCTTTACATGTGAGGTGAGTATCTTGAAGACATCATATACATGAATCTATCTTTTTAATCCAATCAGTCAATCTGTGTCTTTTGAATGGGGAGTTTAATCCATTCACATTTAGGGTTGTTATTGATTGGTATTCTTTAACTCTTATCATCTAATTGCTATTTGTTTAGATGTTTTAAATATTTTTTGTTCACTACTTCCTCTTTTATTTCTCTTCTTCAACGTTAGCTGGAAATTTGTGGTCACATGGTTTAGCTTCTTTCTCTTTCTTGTTCGTATTTTGGTATTAACAGTGGGTTTTGCTCTTGCTGGTGTATCTGTGATAGCGATCATCCTTATTCAGATTCCAGATGAAGGAATTTCTTGCAGGGCTGTTCTTGTGGTGGTGAATTCCCACAATTTTTGTTTGTTTGAGAAATACACTATTTCTCCCTCATTTCTGAAGGAGAGCCTTGCTGGGTATAGAATTTCGGGGTGACAATTTTTTTTTCTGTATTTTACATATATCTTCCCATTTTCATCTGGCCTGTCGGGTTTTAGTTGAGCAGTCTGTTTCTATTCTGATGGAGGTTCCCTTATAGGTGACTTGACACTTTTCTCTTGCTGCTTTTAGAATTCTCTCTTTATCTTTGAGGTTTGGTAATTTGACTATAATATTTCTTGGAGAGGATCTTTTTGGGCTGAATCTGTTTGGGGACCTTTGGGCTTCCATGGTCTGAAGGTTTGCATGTCTCCATATGCTTGGAACATCTGTTATTAATTCTTGGAATTGGTTTTTGATCCCTTTTTCTTTCTCTTCCCTTCCTGGAATACCCACAATTCAGATATCAGAGTATTTGAGGCTTTCTGATAGCTCTCTTAGGTTTTCGTCACTATTTTTAATTCTTTTTTTTTTTTTTTTTTCATTTTTTTTTTCTTTTTGTCTGTCTGGGTTATTTCAAAAAGACAATCTTCAAGATCTGAAATTCTTTCTTCTGCTTAATCTAGACTGCTACTCAATCTCTCTGTCATGTTTTTTATTTCATTGTGTCAATCTTTTATTTCTAGGTGTCTGCTGCATTCTTTGTTAAGGTATCAATCTCTTTGTAAATATCATTTTTTTCATATTCTGGATATTTTTTTGTTTGTTTCATTGTGTTCTCTAATTGAGTCTCTTCTTATCTCTTTGAGTTTTCTTAAGATCATTGCTAGGAATTCCTTTTCAGACCTTTCAAGCATTCCCTGTTCTGGGGGGTCTGGTGTTTGAGCATCACTGTATTCCTTCAGTGGTGTTGTATCTTTTTGTTTGTTTGTAGTTCTAGTATTATTTTGTTGATGTTTGTTCATCTGATAGAGGACTTACTCATTCTATTACTCTGGCATTGGCTATGAGGGTAAAGAATTCCTCCTCTATTTGCAGGCTCTGCCAGTGTCTCTTCTATAAATGTAGTCGAGTGTGTGGCAGAGTATGGTAGAGCAGCTCTGGCTGCTACTGTGGTGGTGAACCATCCTTGTGGTGACAATAGGTGTGGTGGAGGCTGTGGTACACCACTTTGGCTCCTGTTCTGGCAATAAACAGGGCTTTCCAGGGCTGGAGTCTGGATCCTCAAAGGCCCAAAGAGCTTTGTTCACCTCGGTGCCTGCTGGTCTGTGGGTGGTTCCCTCTGGGCCTTGAGTCTGGGCCCCAGTGGTGTGTGGGGCTTGGCTTACTTTGGTACCTACTGGGGCTTTTGGGTGGCTCCCTATGTGGCTGGAGACTGTGCCCCCAGTGGTACCTGGGCCTCAGCTCACCTTGGCTCCTTCTGGGGCTTCTCTTTTGTATAGCTTTAAAAATCTCTAATTCATTTATTTCTGCTCTTATCTTTGGTAATTTCTCCATTTACTCATTTGGGAGTTGACTTATTACTGTTTTTTTTTTGTTTTTTTCTTTTCTAATTCCTTGAGGTGTAGCATTACATTGTTCATTGGAAGTCTTAAATTTTTTTGGAAGCCTATTTGTATAAACTTCCCTTTAGAACTGTTTTCACCATATCCCATAGGTCTTAGTATGTTATGTTTTCATTTTCATTTGTCTCCAGAAATGTTTTAATTTCCTTTTAGATTTCTTCTTTGACTTATTTGTTGTTTAGCAACACATTGTTTAATTTCTATGTATTTGCATGTTTTTGGTGTCCATTTTGTTATTGATTGTTTTTATTCCATTGTGGTCAGATAACATAGTTGATATAATTTCAATATTTTTAAATTTGTTGAGACTTGTGACCTAACATATGGTCTATTCTAGAGAATGTTCCATTTGCTGCTGAAGAATGTATATTCCACAGCTGTTAAATGAAATCCCCTGTAAGTGTTCATTAGATCTAAACAGCCTGTTATATGATGATTTTCCTCATCTTTTTTTTACTTTCATTGGCTTGAAATCTATATTACCAGATATAATTATAGCTACTGCTACTCTTTTTTGCTCTCCATTTATGTGACATATCATTTTCCATTCCTTTACTTTGAGCCAATGTGTGCTTTTACATGCGAGGTGAGTTTCTTCTAGTCAACATATTGTTCGTTCATTTTATTTTATAATTTATTCAGCCACTCTGTGTCTCTTATTTATTTTTACTGGGCACATTGTAATTGTACATGTTAATGGGATACAATCTGATGTTTTGATTAGTATATGTTGTTTAATGATCTTATCAGCATAGTTAGTGTAACCATCACCTCATGCATTTATAATTTTTTGTGGCAAAAATATTCAAAAGCCTCTCCTCTAGCTATTATGTAATATAGAAAACATACCTGTTAACCATAGTCACCTACCATACCATAGAACACCAGACATTCTTCCTCCTATCTAATTGCAATTTTGTACCAGTTGGCCAAACTCTCCTGGGATTCCCTTCCCCCCATTTCCTCCTCAGTCCCTGGTAACCACAGTTATACTCTCTGTCTGTATATCAACTTTTTTTGTTTGGTTGGTTTTTAGATTCCACATATGAGTGAGTGAAAGACAATGAGCTGAAATGCTGGGTACTGATCAAGCTTTATTAAATGTAAAGAATCTGCCAGGCTGCACACAAAATGGAGAGCAGCAGCCAGCATTGGGGTGGGAGGGCTTACACAGGCTGTAAGGAAGGCTGGTATAATCAGGGTGCTGGTGTGGAAGATAAGCCTGGCTGATGTAATCAGGTGGAATGTTACACCCATGAGGAAGTAAAGGAGTTTCTGTTTCTCAGAAACCATGAGGTTTCTCATAAGGGAAAGGCTGACAGCCATTTTGTGCTCAGTGTGTAAAATGGCTCCGGTCACATCCAAGATGGCACCAGTCACATCCAAGAGCCATCATTCCCAACTTTTAAGTATAGGGAAAAGGAGAGAAGGTCTCATTCTTTTGAAGCTACTTCCTGCTGGAGATGGGTGAAGATATGAAAAAAATAAAATAAAAGATTTATGTTGGCGGGTAAAACAGTTAGGTGGCAGGGTATTAGTTTCATGTGGGGAAGCTGTATTCTTCTGAGGAAGGGCCGACCGTTCTCAGGGGCTGATATCCTCCTCCTAGGAACAATTTGGTGACCTTTTGGCTGGTGAAAGCCTGCATACATTCCTGTAAGAAATTAGAGTAACACTGAAAGAGGCAGGGACCAAGAAGGATAAGTCCCATCATGGTTAGGGGTTTGACATGTTTGGTCCTTAAGTCCTCCCCCATCACTATAGCCTAAGTGGGTGGTTTGGGTGAAGCAGAAATATTTTTGTTGGGATGGGGCACTGGACTCCAGCAGAATCCCCTTTAGAAAGAGCTATCCATTAGTTTTTACCCATGTAAGAACATGATGTGGCAGTTGTCTGGTCATAGCATGTTGTGGGAATGTATGTCAGGGATATGAATGTGTCCTGTAGGGTTCCCCCAAAGATTCGGGGTGGCAGACCTGGGAGGTTGGAAAGTGTCCTTCCACCCACCACAACCTTGGTTATACATTGTGAACAGTGTCTGGCATATGTCTCTGTTAGGAAAAGAAGCAAGAGGAAGAGAAAAGGCAAGCGTTCAGGGGCTTAGAGGTTGAGAGGTGCATAGTAGGAAAAAGGAGAAGAGGGTAACCCCATCAGAGGTGTAATCAAAGAGGGCGCCCTGCCAGGCTAATTCAGTTACCCACTCAAAGATGTATTCGACACAAGAGGTGGCAGGTCGGGACCAGTCTTTGAGCAGCTCCTGTGTGAAGGACGTGAAGTGGGCCTGCAAGAGTGAAAGGATAATCACTGGGGGAAAGACCATCCTTCTTCTGGGATTGAAGGAAGAATGGAGGTCCTGGAGATTTTCAATTTTGTGGGTCCTAAAATGGATGAAGTGTAAGGAGATGTTCAGTTGGGTGTTGAGCAGAGGGACCCCTCTGGCTTGGTGTTAACAAATTCTTTGGGTAAAGTCTCAGGGTTAACAAATTCTTTGGGTAAAGTCTTGTTAGTTTTAACAAGGATAAGTGGTACCAAGAGGCCTTTCCTAGTACATTTACTGCTGTGGGGGGAGGTGAGAAGTACTGTATAAGGCCCTTCCCGACATGGGGAGAGGGGCTTTGAGATTCGGGTTTTTAATATACAGTTGCTGTCCCAGGCTCAGTTTAAAGTCTGAGGGGTTGGTGAGGAAAGGATGACATAATAGAAGGTTGGCCTGTTCCCGAAGAAGATACCTAATGAGTGAAAGTAGGGAGATACTGGCCTAAAGGCAATGAGCTGGAAGGGAGAAATGTGAGAGTGCAGGGTCTACCATACATAAGTTGAAAGGGGCTGAGGTCAGTGGGTTGTGGGGGCATCTTGAAAGCAATTGAGTGCTAGAGGGAGAAGTTGGGTCCAAGGGAGGTGAAGTTCCATGGACTTGGTGAGGTGCGTTTTTATCAGGTGATTGGATTTTTCTACTTTGCCTGATGACAGGCCGATATGATATATGTAAGTCACATTTGATAAGTAATGTCTGTACTGTGAGTTATGTAATATGGGAAATGAATTCCACGCCTTTATCAGACTGGAGGCTGGTGGGCAAGCCAAAATGAGGGATGATTTCTGAGGTGAGAGCATGTATTAATGCTATAGCATCCTGTTAAGTGCAGGGAAAAGCCTCAACCCAGCCTGAAAATGCATCTACTAATGTTAGAAGATAGTGTGTCCTTTTGTGGGGAGGCATGTGAGTAAAGTTAATTTGCCAATCCTGGCCAGGAGTATATACTCTGGCCTGGTGGGTGGGAAAGAACAGAACTTGGAGGCCACTTTGATTGGAGCAATGAGTACACAAAGGACAATTTTGAGTGATTTATTTAAGTAACTTGGCCATGTGGGGAGAGTAATATAAGAGCTGAAGGAGGGGGTCATAACCTATATGAACTGAATTATGGAAATCTAAAAGGATTTACGGAGTTCATGTGGTAGGGAGGACATATCAACCCGAGAGAGTATACCAGTTGTCCTTTCTTTGTGCTCCCAGCCGTTGGAGGTGCTGTATTTCTTGAGGTGTGTATTGGGGTAAGGGCATGGGGGCCATGAGAAGGACCAAGTGGGAGAGGAAGAGTGGGGGATGATTGAGCAGCCTGTTTTGCAGTTAGATCCACCAGTTTGTATCCCTGGGCTATGCAGTCATTGGAGGTTTGGTGTCCTCTGCAGTGTATAACCCCAACCTCATTTGGGAGTTGTGCAGCCTCAAGCAGTATCTTGATAAGATGTCCATTTTTTTTATGGGCCCTCCTTCAGTGGTCATGTATCTTCTCTCCTTCCTTATGGCCACAAAGGATTGTAGGATGTGGTAAGCGTACTTAGAGTCAGTGTATGTATTGACTTGTTTGTTACTTGATAGAGTGAGAGCACAGGTGAGGTCAGTGTGTTCTGCCTGTTGGGATGTGGTGTTATGGGGGAGGGGTGCAGCCTCAATAGTTTTTGTTAGATTTACTATGGCATAACCCACACAGGGGCAGGTGTGAATGGAGCAATCCCATCTATGAATGATGTATGTTGGAGCCATGTAATGGTATGCAGAGAGATGTGTGGAAAGGGATGAGAAAGAGATTTAAAGCCACCATGTAATTATCCTCTAAGGGTCATGAGTGTTTTGGGATGAGAGTGGCTGGATTTAAGGGAGGCTAAGGTTTAAAGGAGAACTGTTAATTTTCAATGAAGTTAAGGTGGATAAGTTGTAGGTGGGAAGGGGAGAGAATTGACATGGCCTTATGGCTGAGAAAGTCTTGAAGATGATGCGGAAACAAATGACTGTTTGTTGTCCAAAAGTTAGTTTAGAGCTTTCTTGTGATGAAAGGGTGGCTGCTGCCAAGGCCCATAAACAGGGAGCCATCCTCAATCTGTAGTGTCCAATTGTTTGGAAAGGTATGCAACAGAGGAGATGATATCTCCTGCCTCTTGTCCCAAAACCCTGACTGCCAATCCTTGAGTTTTAGTGATGTATAGGATAAAAGGGTGAGATAAGTTTGGGAGGGATAGAGCTGGGGCTGCAAGGAAAGTGACTTTTAATCACTGGAAAGGAGAATAAAGAGGCTTTGTGGGATCTAAGGGAATGGCAGGATCCTCTTTGGCTGCCTCATATAGTAGTTTTGCTAGCATGCCAAAGTTAGGAATCCATAGGCAAAGATACCTGCAAACCCCAAGAGAGAAAGGATTTCACCCTTTGTGGTAGGAGTAGTGAGTTCAGATATTAAACTCTTGCGATCCACCATTATTTCTCTGGTGTTGGGGGTGAGGAGGACTCCCAAATGGTGACTGAAGGAGAAGAAATTTGGGCCTTGCTGGGGGACATTCAATATACCCTGGAGGCTAGGAAATTAAGGAGAGCAACAGTGTGGGCCTGTGAATCCTCATAGGAGGGGCTACAAAGGAGGAGGTCATCCACATATTGTACTAAAGTGCTAGAGGCTGAAGGAAGTGCAGATAAGTCTTGAGCTAAGGCCTGACCGAAGAAGTGGGGGCTATACTGAAACCCCTGAGGTAGTACTGTACAGGTGAGTTGTTGGTAATGATGCATATTAGGATTAGTCCAAGTGAAGGTGAAGAGGTTTTGACTGCAAGGGTGTAAGGGGATAGAAAAAAAAGGCATCTTTGAGGTCAAGTACAGAGAAGAAAAGGGTTGTTGTTGGGATTATGGATAGAAGAGTACAGGGGCTAGAAACAGTTGGGGTTGTGGGTAAAATGGCTGCATTAATGGCCCTGAGGTCTTGAACTAAATGGTATGAACCATTAGGCTTTATAACTGGAAGGATGGGTGTATTAAAAGGTGAGTGGGTAGGCTGTAAGAGATGAGAAGAAAGGAGTTTTTGTATGATGGGTTTTAAGTCTATTAGGTGTTTGTTAGTGATGGGATATTGTGGGACATTAGGGAACAGAGGTGTTTTGCAACTTAGCAAGGATAGAGGAATGTTGCATAGCAATGTAGGAAGAAGAAGTGTCCCATAGTATGGGATTAACCTTGTCTGAGGGGAAGGGGAAGGTGGAAGCCTCTGGGGCCAGGTCTTGGGTGGCCTGTAACAGGAGTATTGTAGCTGGAGGTAAAGTGCTTAGGGTAAGGGTAGCTTTGAATTTGGAAAGGATGTCACATCCCAGTAAGGGGGTGGGGCATTGAGGCATTATTAAAAATTTGTGTGTGACTTGGGTGTGATGTAGGGTGCAGGAAAGGGGTTGAGTGATCCATGGGTGGTATTCTGATCCCGTGACCCCTACTATTGTGATAGAGGATGGGGATGTTGGCCCTGCATATTCAGGAAGGGTAGAGCAAGTGTCTCCTGTACTGATAACAAAAGAAATCAGATTACCAGCTATGAGGACAGTTACCCTGGGCTCACATGTGGTGATCTCCATGGGGGCCTTGGTCCCTGAGCATCATCAGTCTTACTCCTGGGTAAAGCCAAGAAGCTTTGGTAGGGATGGCCATGGAGCTAAAGTGTGTGGGTTAGGGACTGGGCCACTAACTCTCTGGTGAGTGGATCAGTCAACCCTCCAGTGATCTGGCTGTTTCCAGTGAGGGCAGGGCCCAGGAGGAAGCCTGGGGTTAGGACAGGCACATACCCAGTGACCCAGGTGACTGCATTTGAAGCAGTTCCCAGGTGGCTTGCCCCTGGGGCCAGCCGGCTTAGGGGTATGTCAGCCTCGGATGGCATTAGCCACGAGTTGGTATTTGGCCTGATCTCTTTTGTATGTATCCTTCTTCTCCTCTTCCTCTCTACTGTTAAAAACCTTGAAAGCTGGATTGAGGAGGTCTCATTGGGTCATATTTGCACCATCCTCAAATTTTTATAGTTTTTTTCAAATATCAGTGCTGATTGGGTAATGAAATGAGATTGTAAGATGGCCATGCCTGCAGGGGAGTTTGGGTCTATATGTTTGTATTTATGTGAAGCCTCAGAGAGGCAGGTTAGGAACTTACTGGGACTTTCAGTGGATCTCTGTGTGATTTCCGTAAGCTTGTCATAATTGACTGACTTGTAGGTAGCCTTTTGGAGGCTGTTAATCAAGTGTGTGATTGTGTTATCCCAGAGATCCTGGTCCCCATGGCCGGTCTGGTAGTCCCAGTTCAGGTCAGTGTGAGGGACAGTGACAGCTCCCATGGTAATCTGTTATTTTGAGCATTTACCTCATCTGCCTGTTGTTGGGCCATTATCCAGACCTACTCCCTGTCCTCAGGGGACAAAGTAGTAGTGAGAATCATAAAAATATCATGCCAGGTGAGATCATAAGACTTGGTGAGATATCTGAATTCCTTTAGATATGTGTCCAGATCAGAATGGAAAGATCCCAGTCATTTTTCAATTTGGGAGAGATTGGAAAGAGAAAAGGGGATATGAACCTAGACAATTCCCTCCATTCCAGCTACTTCATGGAGGGGATATAAAGGAGCTGGAGCTAGTCATGGTTGACACCTGAAGAAGGGGCAGAAGGAGAGGGATTGGGTGGCTGAGGACAAGTGTCTTGAGACCAGGTATGGAGAAGAGAGGGAAAAGTTGAAGAGGCTGGTGGAGGATCTGGAGCCTAAGGTGGTGGTCAGGGAGCAGAGTGGTCTGACAGGTCAAAAGATTGATCTGAGTCTGGACGGGGAAGTTGGGCATGAGCTTGGAGAATTTGATATGTAGGACAGCTTTGACAGAGAGAAGGACACAATCGAAGATAGAAGAAGGCTTGAACATAAGGAATCTCTCCAGCTTTGCTGCTTCAGTGACAAAAGTTGTCTAGGTATCTGAGAGTATCCAAATTGAAAGTGCCATTTTCTGGCTACTGGGATCCATTGTCTAGTTTGTATTTATGTCAAACCTGATTGCAGTACAAAATGAGGAGTTTGGGTTTAATGTCTCCCTGGAGGCCAAGAGATTGTAAATCAGCCAGGAGACAGCCCAGAGGCATAGAGCATGGAGGTTTGTATTGTGATGATCCCATTTAGAGGGTGAGAAAGGAGGTGATCAGTCCCAGTAGAAGGGTAACACCAAGGAGCCACCAATAGGCTAGAGGAGCATCCTTCGATAGGTGGGGGACATGAGAGGGGTTCCCTCAGCCAGGCACCTGGTCTTCAGGAAGTAGACAGTAGTTATAGAAAGTAGTCAGGGAAACCTGTAGAAGTAGGACAGACCCACTGACCCACCCTGAATTGAGGCCAATGGTGGATGCATTGGTCTGAAAGGGCAAAAGGAGAGAGTCCAGGAGGTACCCAGTTTGGCAGGTCTGGGAAGGGCAGCCAGGGCCAATCAACCCAAGAGAGGGGATCATCCAAAGGTCCTAGCCATTATGCATCCTGAGTTTTGGCACCAAAATGAAAGAAAGTGAGCTGAAACATTGGGTACAGATCAAGTTTTATTAAAGGAAAAGAATATACTTGGCTGCTCTCAAAATGGAGAGCAGCAGCCAGCATTGGGGTTAGAGGGCTTATATAGGCTGTAAGGAAGGCTGACATAATCAGGAAGGGGTTTGCTGCTGGTGTGGAAGATAAGGTTGGCTGATGCAATCAGGTGGAAGGTTGCACCCATGCAGAAGTAGAGGAGTTTATATTTCTCAGAAACCATGAGGTTTCTCATAAGGGAAAGGCTGACAGCCATTTTTTGCTCAGTATGTGTAAAATGGCCCCAGTCATGTCCAAGATGGTGCTGGTCATGTCCAAGATCCATCAGTGAGATCATGTGATATTTGTCATTCTATGCCTGGCTTACTTCACTAAATATAAGGACCTCCAACTCCATCCATGTTACCACAAATGACAGGCACTTATACATTTTTAATTGCTGAATAGTATGGCAGTGTGTATATATACCACATTTTTTTATCCATTCATCCATTGTTGGACACTTAGGTTAATTCTATATTTGGCTGTTGTAAATTGTACTGTAATAAACATGCTTGTGCAGGTATCTGCTACACTGACTGCACTTCATTTGGGTATATATCCAGTTGTGGGATTGCTGAATCATATGAGAGCTCATTTTTTAACTTGTGGAGGAATATCTACACTGTTTTTCATAATGGCTATACTAATTTACAGTCCCACCAACAGTGTGCAAGTGTTCCCTTTCTTCCACATCCCTGCCAACCCTTGTTTTCTTTGTCTTTTTAATAGTAACCATTCGAACTGGAGTGAGTTGATGTCTCATTGTTGTTTTGATTTGCATTTCTCTGATGCTTAGTTTTGTTGAACATTTTTTTTTATATGCGTGTTGCATATTTCTATGTCTTCTTTATAGAAATGTCTATTAGGATCCTTTGCCTATTTCTCAGTTGGACTTCTTTTTTTCTGTTGAATTGTTCAAGTTTCTTATATATTTGTATTCTGGATATTAACCTCTTCTCAGATGTGTATATAGATTGCAAATATATTCTCCTATTCTGTAGGTGGTCTCTTCACTCTATTAAAGATTTCTTTTGATGTAAAAAAGATTTTTATTTTAATGTAATCCCACTTGTCTATTTTTTTCTTATAATGCTTGTGCTTTTGAAGTCTTATTTAAAAATTCTTTGCCTGACCCCATGTGGTCAATCATTTCCCCTTATATTTTCTTCTTGTATTTTCATAGTTTGGGGTTTTACATTAAAAAAATTAAATTCACTTTGAGTTGATTTTTATATATGGGGAGATGTAGGGGTGTAGCTTCATTCTTCTGCATGTGGAAATCCAGTTTTCCTAGCAGTATTTATTAAAGAGACTGTCTTTTCCCCAATGTATATTCTTGGCACCTTTATTGAAAATCAGTTGGCTGCAGGTATGTGAGTTTATTTTGGGGCTCTCTGTTCTGTTCTTTTGGTCTATGTGTCTATTTTTATGCCAATACCATGCAGTATTGGTTACTATAACTTTGTAGTAGTATTTGAGGTAAGATAGTGTGATACCTCTAGCTTTGTTCATTTCTTTTTTTTCAGGATTGCTTTGGTTATTTCTTATCTTTTGGGGTTCCATATGAATTTTAGTATTTTTTTTCTATTTTATTGAAGAATGGCATTGATATTTTGATGGGAGTTGAATTAAATCTGTAGATCACTTTGGATAAAATAGCCATTTTAACAACATTAATTCTTCTGATGCATGAACATGGAATATCATTCCATTTATTTATGTCTTTTTCAATATCTTTGTTCAAAGTTTTATAGTTTTCTTTGCAGAAGTCTTTCAACTCCTTGGCTAAGGTTATTTCTAAGTATCTTTTTTTGTAGTTATTATAAAAGAAGTTATTTTTATGATTTGTTTCTCAGAGATTTCATTATTAGTGTATAGAATGATAGTAACTTTAGTATGTTGATTTATTATCATACAAGTTTAGTGAATTTGTTTATTAGTTATAAGATTTTTGTGTGTGTGCAATCTTCAGGGTTTTCTGTATATAAGGTCATGTCATCTGTAAACAGGGACAGTTTGACTTCATCCTTTCCAATTTGGATGCCCTTTAATTCTTTCTCTTGACTAATTTCTCTGGCTAAGATTTCCAGTAATATCTTGAATAGAACTAGTGAAAGTGGAGATCTTGTCTTGTTTCTGAGCTAAGAGGGAAAGCTTTCAGCTTTTCCTTATTCAGTGGCATATTAGTTGTGGGTTTTTCATATATATAGCATTTATTGTATTGAGGTGCATAACTTCAATATAGAGTTTGGCAAGAGTTGTAATCTAGATGGATTGTTGGATTTTGTCAAATGCTTTTTCTGCCTCAATTGAAATGATGATATGGTTTTTGTATTTCTGTTAATGTGGTGTGTCATATTTATTGATTTGTGGATGTTAAGCCACTCTTGCATTCCAGTGATAAATCCCAATTGATCATACCAAGGGATCTTTTTAATGTGCTGTTGGATACAGTTTGCTAGTATGTTGAGAACTTTTGCATCTTCGTTTATCAGGGATATTGGCTGATAATTTCCTTTATCTTTCTTTCTTTATTTTCTGTTTTTGTTTATTTGCTTTATCATTGTTCAGTTTTGGAATCAGAGTAATTCTGGCCTCATAAAATGAGTTGGGAAGTATCCCAAATAATCTGAAGAGAACTGGTATTAGTTCTTCTTTAAATATTTGGTAAAATTGAGATGGCGGTGGGGAGGTAGGCAGAGCCGGACGCTGCTGCTGATGCCGCTGCTGCCACCGCCACCGCCGCCACCGACTCCGTTCCAGTCGCCTCTGGTTCTTCAGGCCTTCACTACCAGGCGTTGGGTCCCACTAGGAAACTGTCATGCCCAGTCTCCGCCAACAGGCTGTAGCATGGTCGCACCGACCCGCCCCTGCCTTCTGACAGCCGCCACGCCAGACCACGATCGCCGAGCACCCTCCGGCCAGAGCCAGCGTGGCTGCGGCTTCCAGAGCCCGTGGGGGCTGTGGACCAGCTGGCGGGGCAGCTACAGGTAGTGCGAGTGGGGCCGGACGCGTGCAGCCTGCCCGCCCGCCTGCCTGGCGACCCGCAAGAGACTTGTGGAGAGGAGCGGCCATCTACTCTCTTTCTCCGGGGTGAAAGTGTGGAGCTGCTCTGGCTTGGCCTGCGGGGGAGCCCCGGGAGCCACAGGATTTCTCTGTGACACTCATTTTGTGCCCTGAAACCAGTCTTCCCTTTGCTCAACACTACAGTGGAGGTCAAGATGGTGGAAGAAGAGAGCGGCCTGCTGCTTTTCTGCCATGAGTAGAAGCAGCCTGAGGCCCGTGCCAGATGCAGCTATAGTAGAATCGGAGCAAAGGAACACTTCGAAAGGGTGTCCTTCCCCTGCCAAGAACCGGGAATCTTCCCCCAACCCACACCCGTGACCGCCAGTGCGACGCGGCCTGCATCACAGCCACAGATGTGGAAACATGGAGGCCTGAGCCTGCGTGTGTCACCCCAGGCTGCAGCGGTGACCGCGGCTTCTGATCCCCCACCCCCACCAGCCCGTCCCTGGAGCTGGAAGTGAATCAACCTGCGGCCGAGACAGGGAGACGTCCAGTGGGAGAGACAGAAGCTCCACGGAGTACACACTCCCTGTGGGGCCACCACTGCATGATCCAACAGGTAGGCATCACCGCCACCACCCGGCTTCATTCCCAGCCCAGCCCAGTACACACAGAGCCGGGAGACGTCCGGAAGGGGAGGCGGGAACCCCACAGAGTCCATGCTGCTGCCGCACAATCCAGCAGCCTGGCCCAATGTGTACAGAGCACAGAGTCATCCAGCAAGGAAGATAGAAGCTCTGTAGAGTCCACACACCCTGTGGGCGGGCCCCCACCCCACGCAATCCAGGAGCAGGTAGGCTTCACTGCCGCCACCCAGCTCCATCCTAAGCCTGGCCTAGCACGCACAGAACAGGGAGAAATCCTGCAGGAGAAGGGGAAGCTCTGCAGAGACCACACGCTCTGCTCTGTGGTGCCTTTGCTCATCCCAGCAGCCTGGGCCAGAGCGCAGGGATCAGGGAGTCACTGAGGTAGCCACACCAAATTGGCAACCACAGCAACATCTTAGTCAGTCAATAGTGTCAAACCTGTGGACTGTGAAACCCCCTCCCACAATGAATAAGCATCAAAGAAAAGATACCAGAAATACAAAAAATCAAGAAAGTACACCATCAAAAGATAATAAATCTCAAGTTTTAGATCCTATAGAACAAGAAGCCCTTGAAATGACTGACAAGGAATTTCAAGTGATAATTCTAAGGAAACTGAATGAGATACAAGAAAACTCAGCTAGACATCATGATGAAATGAGGAAACGTATACAGGACCTGAAAGAGGAAATGTACAAGGAAATCAATGCCCTGAAAAAAAATGTAGCAGAACTTGCCGAACTGAAGAAGTTATTCAGCAAAATTAAAGCACAACAGAGAGTTTAACCAACAGGCTTGTGGAAGTTGAAGAAAGAACCTCTGCACTTGAAGATGGGCTGTTTGAATTAACACAAGCAGACAAAAAAAGAAAAAAGAATCAAAGGCATTGAAGAAAATGTGAGAGAGGTATCAGACAACCTTAAGCACTCAAGTATCCGAGTCATGGGTATTCCAGAAGGGGAAGAAAAAGGAGATTGCATTGAAAACATATTC
>NW_007733878.1:101174-103166 GCF_000696425.1 Galeopterus variegatus
ATAGAACAAGAAGCCCTTGAAATGACTGACAAGGAATTTCAAGTGATAATTCTAAGGAAACTGAATGAGATACAAGAAAACTCAGCTAGACATCATGATGAAATGAGGAAACGTATACAGGACCTGAAAGAGGAAATGTACAAGGAAATCAATGTCCTGAAAAAGAATGTAGCAGAGCTTGGCGAGCTGAAGATTTCATTCAATAAGATAAAAAACACAGGGCCGGCCTGGTGGTGCACTGGAGAGTGCGCTGCTTGGGAGTGCAGCGGCGCTCCCGCAGAGGGTTCGGATCCCACGTGGAGACCCGTTCCCGCTCACTGGCTGAGCGCGGTGCGGGTGCAGCACCGAGGGTTGCAAACCCGTTACCCGTCAGTAAAAAAGACAAAAAAAAAGATAAAAAACACAACAGAGAGTTTAACCAGTAGGCTTGCGGAAGCAGAAGAGAGAACTTCTGACCTTGAAGATGGGCAGTTTGAAATAACACAGGCAGACAAAAAATAAATAAATAAAAGAAAAAGAATTAAAAACATTGGAGAAAATCTAAGAGAGATATCAGACAACCTTAAGCACTCATATTTCGAGTCATGGGTATTCTAGAAGGGGAGGAAAAAGGAGATTGCATTTAAAACATATTCAACAAAACAGTGGCAGAAAACATCCCAGGTATAGGAAAAGACACAGATCTCCAGATTCAGGAAGCTCATAGACTCCAAACGTATTCAACCCAAAAAGGCCTTCTCCAAGACATGTTATAGTCAAATTGGCTAAACTCAAAGACAAAGAGAGAATCTTAAAAGCTGCAAGAGAGAAGCATCAAATCACCTATAAGGGAGCCCCAATCAGGCTAACATCAGACTTTTCATCACAAACCCTAAATCCAGAAAGGAATGGGATGATATATTCAAAATACTAAAAGACAAAGATTGTCAGCCAAGAATATGCTACCCTGCAAGGCTATCCTTCCAAAATGAAAGGCAAATAGTATATTTCTCAGACAAACAATAACTGCGGGAGTTTGCCACCACACAACCACCTTTACAAGAAATTCTCAAGGGAGTACTGGGTTGGGTTCCCCAAAAATGACTACCACTGCCATAAAACCCCAAGAAAATTCTAAACCCAATAGTATAATAAAAATGGCATTCATGAAGAGAAAACAAACAAGCAAAAAGGCTATCTACAACCTAAGGAATCAACAAACACAGAAAACAAACAGTAAATCAGAAAGCAAGGAACAAAAGACACCTAAGACAACCAAACAACAATCAACAAAATGCTAGGAATAAATCAACACAATTCAATAACAACTCTAAATGTAAAAGGCTTAAATTCCCCAGTCAAAACACACAGACTGGCTGACTGGATTAAAAAGGAGGACCCAACTATATACTGCCTTCAAGAAACCCACCTCACCCATAAAGACTCACATAGACTAAAAGTGAAAGGATGGAAAAAGATTTACCATGAAAACAGAAAATAAAAACGAGTTGGAGTAGCTATTCTTATATCTGACAAAGTAGACTTTAAACTAAAAAACATAAAAAGAGACNATTGAAGCTGTTATCAGAAAGCTCCCAACAAAGAAAAGCCCAGGCCCAGATGGATTCACAGTAGAATTTTACCAAACATTTAAAGAGGAATTGACACCGATTCTTTAGAAACTATTCAAAAAGATTGAAGCAGACGGAAATCTCCTGAACTCGTTCTATGAAGGAAACATCATCCTGATTCCCAAACCAGGTAAAGATATAACCAAAAAGAAAACTACAAGCCAATATCCTTGATGAATATAGATGTAAAAATCCTCAATAAAATACTAGCAAACAGAATACAAAAACACATATGTAAAATTATTCACCATGTTCAAGTGGGTTTCATCCCACGGATGCAAGGTTGGTTCAACATATGCAAATCAATAAATGTGATACACAATATTAATAAAATCAAACAAAAGGACCATATGATCATCTCTATAGATGCTGAAAAAGCATT
>NW_007733879.1:0-3341 GCF_000696425.1 Galeopterus variegatus
AGCGCACACTTCTCAGGATCGCGCTGTCTCCTGGCACGGCCGCTCCAGACCTGTCGCCATCATAGAATCCTCTAATGTTTACATTTAGCTAGAGCTGGCTGTGTTGTATAAGAAAAACAGAATCTCCAAGTGGCCTTTTTTCTTCTAACAGGTTTCTCTTTATCTTGGCAGAAATGCCATAGACGGTGAGTTTCTGTTATAACACTTGCAGAGCTCTGCACAGATAGACAAATTTTGTCCAGAGACTTAGCTAATTACAGTGTTCGGTTTTTCAAGCTTGCCAGAAGGTTCGGGAGGAGTTCACCCCTGAGTCACTAGGAGCACTTTAGTAAGGCATTTTATCTGTCTCTTCAGGAGGGTCTCGGTTATTAAAAACTCTTTGGGCTATTTCCACCAATTCAGAGAGGACCTTGCCTTCAATCCATCTAACTTTTGGAGTTTTCGTTTTATGTCTGGGGCTGACTGAGTGACAAAAGCCAAGTTAATAGCCCTTCTATTCTCAGGTGCCTTGGGGTCTATGGGTGTATATAACCTATAAGGCCTCATGAGGTGTTCGAGAAAAGCACTGGGTGACTCATTAGGTCGTTGGATGACCTCACTTACCTTAGACAAGTTGGTGGGCCTTCTAGCTGCAGCTCGAACACCTCTAAGCAGAATCTGGCAGAATCGGTCAAGAGCCTCCTTACCTCTATCCGTATTGGGATCCCAGTCAGGGCGGGACAAAGGGAACATTTGAGGTATTCGGTCTGGGTCGTCGGTGGGCAGCCCGTCAGGTCCAAGGATAGAACACCTGGCCTCCCGTCGGATGCGTTCGCGCTCTTCTGAGGTGAACAAGGTTTGCAGAAGTTGCTGACAATCATCCCAAGTGGGCTGGTGGGTATAAAAGACAGACTCCAAAAGAGAGATTAGGCCTTGTGGCTCATCAGAGGAGGGATTCTAGTTTTTCCAATTATACAAGGCACTTGTGGTAAAGGGAACGTAGACCATAAAGGGTTCTTGGGCACTAGGGGCCTGGCGTAAGGGCAAAAGGGGGGCAGGAGGCTCAGAGCCCGTGGAAGAGGATACGGATGGGGAAGACAGAGAATCAGAAGAATACGGTGCCCCCGACCGGGTATGGGGAGGAGAAAGAAGATCTCCCTGATTTGGAGTTCCCTGGTTGGGGGCGTTGGGGGATGGGAAGCAAGAGTGGAGAGAAAAAAACAGTCCTTTAAAAAAATCCTCCCCCCCTGTAGTCCAGGCAGCTTTAGGTCCCAACATGGCTTTAGTCCTGCTCACGCCAACACCCCTCCCCCCTCCCTCTTTTCTTCTCTCTCCTTTTCTTCCATCATTAAAAAAAAAAAAGGACTAAATTGCATGGGTATTGAGAGAAAAATCTCAATTTATATTTTTACCTTTGCCCTTGTACAACAATAGTAAATGCTACATTTTCCCCTAGAACTTTTCCTAGAAATTAGAAAATTCTTTAAGTTTTATTGCAATTTTTTCCCCCTTTTTGTCTTTTTTACTGACCAGTAATGGGATCACAACCCTCGGTGTTGCGCCCGCACTGCGCTCAGCCAGTGAGCGGGAACCGGTCTCCACATGGGATCCAAACCCTCGGCGGGAGCGCTGCCGCGCTCCCAAGCGGTGCACTCTCCAGTGCGCCACTGAGCCGGCCCATTTTATTGCAATTTTTAAGGTATGTTCATACTTCAATGACCAAAGAAAACACACACAGCCTGAAGTGAAACTTGTTTATTTTTATTTTGACTTTCACAAAATAGTCAGTTTTTGAACTTCACTTGCTATGATTTGGACTGAAGTGATTGGAATTCCTCATCTCCCTGGTCATGTCTCCACTTCCTGACCATCTGAGGGTGTCTAACACGTTCTCAGGCTGGCCTTTGACTTCCCCTAAGGGATGAGGAAGACCTGGGGCTCTGTTGTGGCCTGGAATCACCTGAAGCTGTGACCCTGCAGTGCTCAAGTCCTCCCAGAGGTGCAGGTCTGATGGTCTGATGGTCTGGGGGGGTTGCATCAGGTGTCTCAAAGGTGACTCTGCCGTGCAGCCATGGCTGGGAGCTTCTGGCCTAAAGGGAGGGCGATGAGGCAAACGGTCACACACCTGACCTTTCTCACATCCGTGGGACTGTGCTCGTGGACAAGTGCATTTCACCCACTTCCTAGGCTTTGGAGTCTTGCTAGAGAAACTTCCACAACCATGGGAGTTTCTAATTGAATCCTTGAGTGACTTCATAATCTTTTTATTGCCAAATTCTTTTCTTTACCTGGGTGATCGTTGCAAATATTTACACCCTCTTCACCCTTTCCTGACAGAGTCATTACTGTCTCAGTCTAAGTCGGGAAGGTTCCTCTCACTTCACAAAGAAGATGGATGCCTGTCTCCACTGGTTCCTTTTTGTCAACTTCCAAAAATGTATAAGGTTTCCCTCTGCCTTTTTTCCTCCCACGTCCACGGGTATATTTCACTTCGTCTTCATGAATAACCATCCCCATGTCCTCGCCTGCCTTCTCCACCTTTGCTGGCATCTGGTCTTACTCCTGTTAGGTCTCTCAGTGCGACTTCAACATACCTCTCAGCATGGGATGATTTTCGTTAATCGTGGACGCTTGCATGAGATGCTTCATTCAGAACACTGAAGTCGTCCCTCACTCCTGCCTGTGCCCCCAGCGCCCCCCACGTCAACACGTTGGTTGGTGGCCAGGAGAATCCAGGTCTTGGCACCCTTCAGCCCTGTGACTGGGGCAGAGGATTCAACTGCTCTGGCCTCAGGATTCTCAGCTCTGTGATGGGGATAATGCCAAACACACGGCGTTGAGATGGTCATAAGATAACCTGCTCAGCATGTCCTTGCACTGTTGACAAAGCCCATGTTTACTAAGCTGCCTGTCTCTACAGCCAGGCTGTGTCCACTCGAGGTAGCCATAGGCCCTAGGTTACATGCACCCAAAGACGTGACCATCTCCTGGAGGACGGTGGGCAGATGACATCAGTGATGACCCTGAGGAATGCGCTGGTGCTAGATCAGCCCAGCCCCCCCCCCCCGGTCTGCTTCCCAGGATGTGCCACGAAAGCGGGCACGTGGCGGTGCCACTCACAACCCACAGTTCCTATTGCAACGCTGGTGCTGGCTTGAGGAAGGGAGGGTGGGGGGCACAGAGAGGAAAGGGTTCGGGTCCTGTGTCCTCCCTGAGGTGGGGACTCCTGGAGCTCCAACTCCCCTGTGGTCAGCATAGGCTGGCAGTGTCCGAGAACTCGACTGTTACTGATTTCTATTTAAATGTTACACGTAAAAATATACTTATGTATTGATTTATATACTTACATAAAAATAAAAATA
>NW_007733879.1:4126-39600 GCF_000696425.1 Galeopterus variegatus
GGGCCGGTGGGCAGATGACATCAGTGATGACCCTGAGGAATGCGCTGGTGCTAGATCAGCCCAGCCCCCCCCGCCCCGCCCCCCCCCCCCGGTCTGCTTCCCAGGATGTGCCACGAAAGCGGGCACGTGGCGGTGCCACTCACAACCCACAGTTCCTATTGCAACGCTGGTGCTGGCTTGAGGAAGGGAGGGTGGGGGGCACAGAGAGGAAAGGGTTCGGGTCCTGTGTCCTCCCTGAGGTGGGGACTCCTGGAGCTCCAACTCCCCTGTGGTCAGCATAGGCTGGCAGTGTCCGAGAACTCGACTGTTACTGATTTCTATTTAAATGTTACACGTAAAAATATACTTATGTATTGATTTATATACTTACATAAAAATAAAAATATAAACATTAAATATTGATTCCTATTTAAATTCGGAGTTTGTAGACGTGAACACTGTTTTCCTGGAAAGGAGCACTTTTATGCATCAGGAAAAGAACAATGCTAACCTTATTTGAGATTTTAATTTTTCATTTAGGGATCTTTAGGGTTCTCTCTGCTTTAGCGTCCACACGACAGGTTGGTGATTCTGAAGATCAGCACTTGACGTCATTGCTGGTTTGCTCTGAACCATCTGGGGAGCGTGAAGACCTATCCAGTGCTTTACAGATGGAGTAAAAGCACAATAGGAGCAACGGCGGGGTTTTAGCTATCGGGGGACTCAGTGGTCCTCCGCCGTAACCCTTCCTGTTAGGGTGGCAGACACAGGGACAAGAGGTTGTGCCCGACCCACGGAACAGACGAGGACTTAGGCGCCTGCCCCCCGGACCCTCTCACTGCTTTTGGGGATGCGGACCCTAAGGGATGAGGGCAGCAGGGTCCCACCTTGACTCCCTCCAGACCAGATGTCTGATCTGTGCGTCACGCTCACGACTGCCTTTGGAAAGCGTTTGCATTTAGAAAGAGCTGTGCCACCTTCCTTGGCTACACACAGCTTTGCAATCGAGAGAAATTTCGATCATTCGTTCTTCTCCCACAGAAAAGTGTACACCTCTCCCCTGGATTAGGAGACTCTAATGAGGAAATTCAGACAATTCCACGAATAAACTCAAAACACAATTCCAATTTCAATGCCATTTTAAATATACTTAACAAGAATCTTGATTACACAGATTACTTTTCCACGTGGATTCCAGTGCTGGGGAGAGATGAAGTCAGGCTAACGAGGCACTGTTGAACGCAGAGTCATTTTTCATCAGGGTGGCTGTGCAGGCAAAGAGCCCATTCCTCGGTGGATTTGAGTCAAGCTGTTTTGGAAGCGTAGTCTGATGCTGTCTATGGACTCAGTAACTCGGCTTCCACATTGTAAATTGTCACCCTGTGTGGAGACCTGTGGTTCCCTTCTAGGAAGGGCTTGCTGGGTGGCCTGCACGCAGCATCCAGGGGCAATGCTCTCAGGGTCTGCAAGGCCCACCTTTCGGGAAGTCCCTCTTCCCAGTGAGGAGCAGGGGTGATGCCTGGCCACTCTGGTCCCTGCCGGGCACTCTCCGATGGGCACTGCTCGGTCCTGCACTCCTGGTGGGTTGGTCAAGGGTCTGGGGTCCCACGTCCCAGTTCTGCCTCCTCCCTGGCTCTGTCCTGCCCCCTCCCTTCCTGCGTGTGTCTCCGCACTGCACCTGCAACTCATCCTCACCCTCTGCTTCTAGGTGACAAAGGAATCACTGAGCAATCTGTGCGCTGTCCCCCGTGGACCCAGGACAATGAGGCCTTGAAAGGCATCCTCCAGGTGAATGCCTCCACATGGGCACTGTCAGAACCCCAAACAGGTTAATTTTCACCTGTTCTTTCTGATTCTCTTGATTCACAGCTAAACAGAGGAGGTTTGCATTTTATTGGGTAATGTCTGCTTGAAATATGTGTTTGACCTTCAGTGACACTCAAAAGTGACTTTCAAACTGTCACAGCATGCAAATGGAGAAAGGGAAATGATGACATCAGCCACTAAAGCAGAGAGAAAAGAAACAGAGAGATTTAGGAAAAGTCTCATCTGTCCACTTCCCTATTATGCATCCATTACCCACCCACTCATCTGTCACGTCTGTCCTCCATGTGTATATCTGTCTACTGTCTCTCCAGCATCTGCCCACCTGTCGCCCATCCACAGTCTGTCTATACAGCTATCATGTCTATCATCTCTAGCTATTTAACTCTGTGTCTGTCTGTCCATATACCTACCTACACATCATAGACCACCGTATAGATCCACTTACCATCTGTCAACTTGGCCAGAATGTTTGTGAATTTGTGATTCTATCTGGTTTGTTCTTGCGGCTGATCACAGCTTTCCCCACGAACTTCTCCACATGTTGCAGGGTGGTCACAGCTGCCTTTCACACATGTTAAACCATGTGCTCAGCATCAGGGACAGGCATGCTCTCCTGGAGGTCTTCCACCTTCAGGAACGCTGGCACAACCCTGGCTGGGGTCCTCACACACACCAGGTAGACAGTCTTCTGTTAAACATCATCAGAAGCTCCAACCCAGTGCTCCATCTGTCACAGAAGTCTCCGCAGCACCTGCCATGGCTGGACAGGCTGGACTCTGGACAGATGCCCTGTGCCCTGGGGACCTGCTTCCCTGGCCCTCCTTTTTTTTATCTTGGATCATGCCATAGTCTTCCTGGGAAGTGCAAAGCTGAGATTAGGGTTTGGAAAAGCTGGGGACCAGAGCCAGAACCAAAGCACCAGGAAGAAAAGAGAGACAGCCAGGATGAGGGCAGCTGGGCCCAGTGACAACCTGATAGGTAGGCCTGGCACTGGAGCTGGCCATGGACAGATACTCACTCCGGCCACCTGCAGTCACTCAAAATGTTAGTATCCAGCATCATAACTGTGGTCGAACTGTGACCGGATTCTGAAAGGAGAGTAGGGGTGAAACCTCCTGAGCTTCAGAAGAGTCTAGTGTGCACGGCGCCAAGCCCACACTCACCACGCGGCCAGGGGAGACGCCGACCTCTGCCCAGGTCTGGACCCTGCATCACCCCTGCGCTCACCCAGCTCTTCACGGGGCAGGAGCCACAAAACATGCTCTCAGTTGGAATGAACGTTTTTTACAGAAATCTAATCAATATTTGAAAATTAAAGATGGACAGCATGCCTCAGTGTGAATAAAGACACCTGTTGTGCTGATGGCCGTTTTCGACTGGGGCCCCCCAGCAGGTTGCAGAGCCTCTTCATCTCGTTGTGGGACACCAGAGAGCACAGCGGTGACATCAATGGTGACATCCACAGAGCCATGTTTAGAATAAGCACTCAGAGGGGAGCCCCACCGTGCTGTTATTTCACTCCAGGCATCAAGCTGATTTGCAAATTGCATTTTTAGAACTCACAGTGCTCCTCATAGGCAAGAACTTTCCCATTTATTTTAGAAAAATTTAATCTTTTACCCTATTTGCTACATAAATTTTGCTTTACTAAATGGATGGAGGAAAGTACAGGAGCTTACAGCGATGTGTGGAAACTAGATGCGGCTGGTGTGGGGTGGACCGGCCTCCTGCAGCGCCCGCCCTGTCCTCAGTGCCTGGCTGTCTACACTGCAGCGGGTTTTGGTTTCTGTTGATTCTTTCACACGGGTTCTGTGTTTTGGGGAGAATTTAAAGTGATGTGTCCTAGAAACAACAAGCAGAAGCCAACCAAGACCGGATCACTGCTCTGACTGATCTTGAAAACCACAGGGGTCTGTCCGGCCAGGATGTCTGGGCCTGCCCAGGGCGGTTATGAAGTGGGGTCACTGCCCCCCACACCTGGAGTTTGGCTACACCACAGTCCCACAGTCCTTGTGGGAAGACCTTTCGGGTGGTTATGGTCATCCCAAGGGGAGTCTGTGTGTTCTCCTCATTACACAGAAGAGGAGAAATCTGGGAGAATTTGAGGAGTCAGGGCAGCTTCACTGGGAATCCATGGGCAAGGAGAGAGGGAATAAAAAAGCTAAAAAAAGAAAAAAAAAAAAAAAAAAAAAAAAAAGAGCCGGCATCTTCTCGGTCCAGCGATTCGCCCTCAGCACGAGGGCCTTTCCCGGATGTGCCCTGTGCCTAGGGCAGGTGCAGAGCCCGAGCCCGTGCGGGCACCTTGTGTTTGGGCAGATTCACCCTCTGAGGGCCGAGTGTCTCCATGCGGGCAGCCACTCACCTTTGGTGACCCCGCATGTGAGGATGAGATCCTGAGCAGGTGACACCCATGGTGTGCTAGGAGCCTGCTTTGTGGTGAGGGAGTGATCGAAGAAGCCCAGGGCATGGACAGTTTGGAAAAAGGAGATGCCCCTGGACTGAGTGGGGTCTGATGTGAGCTGAGGGCTCTCGTGGTGACGCCCAGGCCATCACTGGTCCTCTGCCCTCTGCCCACACGCACAGGCCGGGTCTGGGGGTGGCCTGTCCCGCAGGACGTGGACACAGGGATGGAAAATCGGCCGAGGTCGCTCAGGTGGGCCGGGCACGAGGGGCGAGACCCTGGCAGGTGCACCTGTGGATGTCGCCAGCTCTCAGCAGTGACGATGTGAAAAAGGCGAAGGGCAAGCTCCGGTGCAGGGCTGTGTCCCTGCCACCGACTGTCGCTGGGAAGCTGCGGGCACGTGCCCGGGAGACCTGGGTCCCATGCGGAGGAGGAGGAGGGTTTGAGCCAAAATTCCTTCGGTGGAAGGCGGTGTAGGTTTATAGCAGAAAGCAGAATGAAAATTACGTATATCGCTGATATCCGTGAAATCTCGGGTGGCAACACACAGGGAGCGCGCCGAGACTTGAAGTCAACGTCGCCCTGCACGTTTCTGAGACTGTGCCATGAGGACCAGAAAACTGTTTCATCCAAAATCAAATGTCAACCTATTTCCTTTCCCATTTCTACCCTAAATTTTTGTTTTAGAATATGTTCTCCACGTTTTTTTAAATATCTTTCTCATGTTTCACGTTTGTCTTTAAATCTTTCTCACATATTCTATTTTGCCACCTTTCCTGTCTACAGCTCTATCGTCTGTCTCTTTTCTGATAATTCTGTATAGAGAAGGAAGAGAGAAAATATTATGCAAGGAAATCAAAGCATTTGCTTTTTTTGTATCACGTCTCTTTTTCTGTCCAAATTCAGAAAAATATTAACGCTGTCAGCACAGGAAATACGATTCGAGGCACACTAGTCACTCGACTTTTAACAAACCTTTCTCTTTCCCCATCAGAAACGTTCTCCCAGTGAATTTGGAATGACTGGTGCGTAACTGGGAAGCAGATGAGGAGGCCCTGGTCTGACACAGCCTGACACAGGCTGTCCTGAGTTTCAGGGACATTCCACGGAGTCAGACGTGGCTTCAAGCCCCCTCCCCACTTTCAGTTCTCCATAAATTAGCAAGTGAGTTCAAAGTCCTTCCTACACCACCGAGTCCTTAAGTGCATCAAAGATCCAGCCCCTCCTGGGCTGGCCCACTTTCCCTTCCAAGCTGGTCTTGCTGTCGCCGGGTTGCCTGCTAGAGTTCCAGTGTGGGAGGAAAGACGTGCCTCTGATGATAGTGCGTCAGGTCCTTGCTGATGGTCCAGATCTCCAGGTGCATGGAGTAGTGTCAGAGCTACGTGTACCCTGCTCCAATCTGATTCCACGTCATGAGGAGATCTTATCTTATTCTCAGGGGTCCAGAGCTCGGACACAGAATTCATTTCTAGGCAATGGACTGCCCTCTGTGTGACTTTGTCCCATTTTCAAACAGTGCTGGGAATACTTACATGAAATCATTAGTTATTTACTGACTGTCAACTTTGTGCAAGAAACGATGCCAGGACCATGGGGGAAAATGAGCATCAGAGAAGTAGAAATGAAAAGCCTTAAAGAGCCAAGGTCTGTTAGGAACCAAAGGTGTTCACAAGTGACACAGCTGAGAGTGCAGTGTGGTTGGGGCAGCAGAGGACCGATGCAGGCTGTCACGCTGGGCACGTCGGTGGGGGATGGGCTGGAGGGGAGCCTTCTGGGAGGAATTGATAGGAGCTTGCACAGACGGTTAGCTTGGAAGGACATGGGACTCTGAGTATGCTTTGCTCAACAGCCAGCCCCACAACTGTCTTGAGTGGCCGAGACTTACTCTAGAGAATAAAGACACGTTCCCAGAGAGAATGGATCATCTTGTGGCCTGGGAACTGGCCACCCCATGCACAGCAAGCATGATGTGAAGACTGATGTGTTGAGCCCAAGCTAAATTGCTTGAAAATCATTTAAGATAAAGATAAAATTTCAGCTTTACACAGTGGTCGACATGTTCTTAAGGAGCGATCTGGGATTATTAGGGCTGTGTCTAGCTACGGTTCTATTAGGGGTTCTCAGTCCTTCCATCTGCCCCATCTGCTGAAACCCCTTGTGGCTGCTCTTAGTGCTGTGTCCTTTTCCTCCTGGGCACATGGTAGGGCTGCAGCTCCCTGGCATAAGCTGGGCACTGTGACAAGTTCTGTCCAATGGCTTGGGAATCTTCAGGTCAGTTTGGCACCTCCTGAGTGCTCTCCTTTCTGGCATGGCCACCAACCAGTCATGGAATGGTGGCTGCCCCTGGACTCTGGGTCCCTCAGGGACTCGGTGAGCAGAGACCCCTACTTCCCGACCCCAACAGGCAGGTGGGAAGAGCAAGCAGTGGGCTTCTGTCTTCAGCCACTCGGTGTGGGGTGATTTATTACTGAAGCCCATCCTGACTTATGCAGAAATTGATACCAGAAGTGGGATGTTGCAGACAGCAAAAAGCAAAGTATGTGGACTTGGGTTCATGACAATGAGCAGGCAGGGAGGAACCTGTGCATGGATGCTGAGCAGGTGGCAGTCAACGTCATGCAGCAGGAACGCATCTGACAGAGCTGTCCCTGGAGGCACCTGGGGGCAGACAATGAAAGAGATTCAAACACACACCACGGGCAGAATTTCAAATGGTAACATAAGAAAGAGATGCCTTGAGGAAAGAATTGTCCAAGTTGCAAGCATGATTGAAGGAGAACAGAGAAAACCAGAAATTCAGGGACTTTCACAATTAGAAAAAAAGCAACTGCTTCCAACCCTCACCAGGGAAAGAAACGTCTGAGCGGGACCCGAGCTGCATGTGTGGATGAGAATCCACCTGACACTGCCGTGCACTGTCAGAACCTCTGAATCACACTCACACCAATCACTGTCACGCACTGTCAGCACCTCTGAATCAATGATTACTGTCATGCACTGTCAGAACCTCTGAATCACTGTCACGCACTGTCAGAACCTCTGAATCACTGATTACTGTCATGCACAGTCGGAACCTCTGAATCACTGATTACTGTCACACATGGTCAGAACCTCTTAATCACTGATCACTGTCACGCACTGTCAGAACCTCTGAATCGCCGATCACTGTCACATACGGTCAGAACCTCTGAATCACTTATCACTGTCATGCACTGTCAGAACCTCTGAATCACTGATCACTGTCACACACAGTCAGAACCTCTGAATCACTGATCACTGTCATACACTGTCAGAACCCTCTGAATCACTGATCACTGTCATGCACAGTCAGAACCTCTGAATCGCTGATCACTGTCACGCACAGTCAGAACCTCTGAATGTGCTGAGTTGTCTCAGAGCATAGATCCAGTTAAGGTGGAGAAACTTAGTAAATTCTTTCGTAGGACAAAGCGGCCCAGAGAAAAGATTAACATGCGAATCTTCCCTAAAAGGTTGTGAAGTGAAAGGACCTACAGCCAAGTCAAGAAGCAGCCAAGAAGTGGACCAAACCAGAGTCCCATCAAGCAGAAAAACCATGGGTCAGCTTTGCTCTCTGTGGTTTCAGTTACCCGTGGTCAGCCGCAACCCAAAATTTTATGTGGAAAGTTCCAGAAATAAACATTCACACAACTCTTATTACAGTATATTGTTATAATTGTTCTATTATATTATTCGTTATTATTGTTAATCTGTACTGTGCCTAATTTATAAATTAAATAGTCATAGCTATGTATGTATAGGAAAAAACATAGTCTATATAGGTTCAGTACTGTCCATGGCTTCAGGTATTGACTGAGAGGTCTTGGAACATGTCCCCTGCAGAAAAGAGGGGGACTGTTGTGTACCCTGAAGAACTGAAAACAGACACTCAAATACATGTACACACACACTTGTTAACAGCACTATTTACAGTAGCAAAAACAGCCCAAACATCCATCAACAGGTAAACATATGGACAGATTATGCTGTATTCATACATTGGAATATTGTTCAGCCATAAAATGTAATGAAGTCCTGATAAACGCCACGACGCAGGTGAATCTCAAAAACATGGTGCCAAGTAGAAAGCCACAAACAAGGGCCGGCCAGGGGGCGCACTGCTACAGTGCGCCACTTGGGAGTGTGGTGGCTCTCCCTCCGAGGGTTCGGACCCCACATACGGACCGGTTCCCGCTCACTGGCTGAGCAAGGTGCGGGCGTGGTGCCGAGGGTTGTGATCCCATTGCCGGACACGAAAAAAGACAAAAAGAAAAAAAAAAAAAAAAAGAAAGCCACAAACAAAATATCCAGAATAGGTCACTGCACAGAGACCAGAGCACATGGTTGCCAGGGGCTGGTGGCAGGAGGGAAAGGGAGCAGGTGCTTAGTGGGATTTTTTGGGGGGGGGAGTGAAAATGTTTTGGAACTAGATGGGGTGGTAGTTTCACAACATTGTGAAGTATTAAATGTCACTGAATTGTTTACTTCAGAATGGTTAATTTTATGTTATGCTAATTTTACCTCAATAACAAAAAGGGTTTAAAAAAAAACCCCTGTGGATGTGGCTATGTGGTGTGGGGCAGCTGGAAATTCTTAAGAATTCCGCCTGGTTTTTAGGATAATTTTACCTCCAAAGAACCCAGCCACAAATGAGAAGTCTGTGACCACTGGAGTTACCCTGATCCCTGTGCCCAGGAGGTGAGCTGAGGAGTTCTCAGCCCAGCTCCTCTCAGGTGTGGTCCAGGCAGATGTGGCAGGTGGGGGTAAGGGACCCCACAGAGTGAGACCAGGAGCCACAGAAAACAATGCGGCCCCATGGGGGCTCACAAACCGTGAGGTGCCTGGCACAGTTGGCTGGGGACGATCCCCAACCATAGGATCTGGTGCCCCAGGCACACCTGCCTGTCTGTAGCCCCGGGAGCATCTTCCCACCACCCTCTTGCCAGGACCACCAGTCTGCTAAAGTGGCTCTCGTGAAGTTCCTCACATTTTCCCTCCCTTCTTTGGGGGCAGACACCTGGCACATCCCCCTCAGCCAACAGATTCCTATTTCTCAATCATCACCCCTTTGAAGGTTTGGTCAGTGATTGTTGAGACTGGTGCTGGGTGCCGGGAGTCACTGCCGCTGTTGTGGTCTCGAGCCTCATCTACCACAGCATGTGTCCCTGCTGGAGCAGACACTATGCCACCAGCCTGCCCACATCTCAAGCCTCGTCCACCACAGGATGTGTCCCTGATGGAGCAGACACGATGCCACCAGCCTGCCCACATCTCAAGCCTCGTCCACCACAGGATGTGTCCCTGCTGGAGCAGACACGATGCCACCAGCCCACCTGCATCTCAAGCCTTGTCCACCACAGGATGTGTCCCTGCTGGAGCAGACACGATGCCACCAGCCTGCCCACATCTCAAGCCTCGTCCACCACAGGATGTGTCCCTGCTGGAGCAGACACGATGCCACCAGCCTGCCCACATCTCAAGCCTCGTCCACCACAGGATGTGTCCCTGCTGGAGCAGACATGATGTCACCAGCCTGCGAGCGTCTCCTTGCTGCTCCATCTGCGTGTGGCCCCTCTTTTGTGCTGTTGCTCTTGGCACCCTTCTTTATGTTTTTATGACCATTTTTCTGACCCATTGATCCACTGTCCTCTCAAGGAGCCCCTACCTAATGTCCAAAGACTGGCCAACTGACTTCAGCCACCTGCTGTCCTAGCCACCATGGATTTTGTCCTTGGAAGTGGTGGCTCTGCTGTAACACTCCAGTCTCAGGCACCTGAGCCTCTCCCCTGTGCTCCCACCTTTCCAGATCACCTTCATAGCTGTGACACGTGGACCCTGGACCTCCTCAGTGCCAGTCCACACTGTGCCTTTTGGTACCCAAGCTGCGTTCTGGTACTGCCATTACACAGTGCACTGTGTTATCTTCCACCTCTTTTGTAGCCTCCTGGAAAATCCCTAACCCAATCTCCACCTTCTCCATGCTTACCCCAAGAAGGTCACAGCTGGAATAAAATACACAGCCATTTTATCTGTTCTCACTCTAAATTATGGCAAGAAATTTGAAGTGTACAGCTAATGAACTACTGCACAGTGAGCATTTGCTTTTCAGAACCACTCCTGGCAAGAAATGGAGCCTCTCTGAGACTCCCGGGCACTGCCAGGGCTTCTTCCACCTGCACCCACCACCATGGTCCCTCCCACAGTCAGCAAGAAGCCATTGAGTAGCTTATCAGAAAAGAGTTGCTTTCATCTATTTTTAAGCTTTATATAAATGGAATCTATAGCACGTATTCCTTTGTTTCTGGTTTATTTTGTAAACATGATGTTTGTGATAGTCACACAGAGGGCTGCATTTCAGATAGTGTTCCATTGAATGAATATACCACAATTTATGTGTCTTGGACTCACCAAATGACATGAGAAATAGTCTTTCTTTTTTTTAAGCCCTTGGAATAATTTGCGTGTAATTGGTGTCATTTTCTCCCCTTAAATATTTAGCAGAATTTATCAGCGAAGCCGTTTGTGCCTGAAGGTTGATTTGAAGAGAGGTGTCTCTATTATGGATTCCTTTCCTTTCCTAATGATAGGACTATTCAGACTTTCTTTTTCTCTTGTGTCTGTTTTGGCAAGTTTGGTGATGATGATGATATTGATAAGTACACGTTTGCGATTACTACCTGTGTTTACTTTGGCATCCCCCCCTTTCTATTCTGTTAGTAATTAGTTTCCTCATTTTATTTTGTCTTACCTGTGGTTTATCAGTTTTGTTAGTCTTTTCAAAGACCCAACTTTTGGCTTTTTAAAAATTATTTTACTTATATTTCACTGATTTTTTTACTCTTTCTTATTTCCTTTTCTCACTTTTTTGTGTTTAACTTGCTGCTGTCTTTCAAAGTTATGGAGAGATTGCTTTTATCATTGACTTCTTTTCTGTCTTCCTTCTTTTCCAATGTTTGCACATAAGACAGTGTCACTGAGTTGCTCAAGCTAACTACCACCTCTAAACTGCTTTCCAAATCATGGCTTCTTTCTATTTCATGAGAATTCTTTCTTTCTGAGGTGTAAATTTCTAGTTTCTTTTGAACAACATACTGGACAAAAAGTCTGTCTCAGGCCCCACCACAGCCTGTGAAGCCACGCTGTGTTCCTCAGACTCCTGCCCTCCTCCTCAGTGACCTGGCTCTGGCTCTTGTTCACGCACCGTGAGTCCCTCTGCTGGCTGGCTTGTAGGGCTCCCTGAGAAGGTGTCAGGAAAGTTCATGGTGCTGATCATGTGCTTTGATTGAGCAGATGTCGAGAAAGAACATATTACTGTTCTTTGTGGATACTGCCCTAAAGGGCAGCAACCATTGGTGTAGGCGTTATTTTCACTCAAACTAAGTAAAACAACAACAACAACAAAAAAAACACGTAAATGAGAAGTGAAACAAGGAGAGAGGTTTGACTCCACTAACACTTTTCTTCTTTTTTCCACACTTTAATGCTAATCTATTTTCATCACAATTCAAGCATACACTCTGGAAAATTACATTTATTTCACTGAAAATGCATTTGAACACTGTAATCTGCCTGTGGTTACTCATTGGGGGGCCTTTTCCCTTTGAATAATAAAACTTCCTACCTTTTGAGGAAGTGATTTTGAAGGTAACTGTATAAATAAAGAATTCTGTTTATGGCATAGCTCAACCTGCCAACTCTAGGTCATGTGCCAAGAATTACACTCTCGGGACCTTCACCAAGTAACCACTGTTGAATACTTCCTTTTCTCCTACCTCTCAGAAGCATCTTTTCCAGATGCAACCTGCTTTGGGTCATGGAAGAAAATAGTCCTTCCTGATGATGGTGATGGTAATGGTGATGAAGGTGGTAATAATGATGATGGTGATGATGAGGATGGTGAGGACGATCATGAAGATGGTGATGATGATCAAGAATATGGTGATGATGGTGATGGCAGTTATGTGATGATGGTGATGATAGTGATGATGATGATGATGGTGATGATGGTGATGATGGTGATGGTGATGATGATGATGGTGATGATAGTGATGATGATGATGATGGTGATGACGGTGATGATGGTGATGATGATGATGATGGTGATGATAGTGATGATGATGATGATGATGATGATGATGGTGATGATGGTGATGATGGTGATGACGGTGATGATGATGATGATGGTGATGATGATGGTGATGACGGTGATGATGATGGTGATGGTGATGGTGATGATGATGGTGATGATGATGGTGATGACGGTGATGATGATGGTGATGGTGATGATTGTGATGATGGTTGTGATGATGGTGATGATGATGGTGATGGTGATGGTGATGGTGATGATGGTGATGATGATGACGGTGATTATGGTGGTGATGTGATGATGATGGTGATGATGGTGGTGATGGTGATGATGGTGATGATGATGGTGATGGTGATGATGATGGTGATGATGGTGATGATGATGACGGTGATGATGGTGGTGATGTGATGATGATGGTGATGATGATGATGATGATGGTGATGGTGGTGATTATGGTGATGATGATGGTGATGATGGTGGTGATGGTGATGATGGTGATGATGATGGTGATGGTGATGACAGTGATTATGGTGATGATGGTGATTATGGTGATGGTGATGGTGATTATGGTGATAGTGATGGTGATGATGATGGTTATGATGGTGATGGTGATTATGGTGATAGTGATGGTGATGATGATGGTGATGATGGTGGTGATGGTGATGATGATGGTGATGGTGATGATGATGGTTATGATGGTGATGGTGATTATGGTGATAGTGATGGTGATATCACCATCATCATCATCATCACCATCATCATCACCATCATCACCGTCATCACCATCATCATCATCATCACCATCATCATCACCATCGTGATTATGGTGATGGTGATGGTGATTATGGTGATAGTGATGGTGATGATGATGGTGATGAAGGTGATGTTTGTGATATTGTTGATGGTGATAGATGTTGATGATGGTGATCACGGTGATGATTTTCTGATGATAGTTGTAGATGAAAATGATATTCTACAAATATTGGTTTCATAGTAGTAGTCCAGTGAAGAAGTAATGACTATTGTTATCCTTGTTTAATGTCATTCTTAGTCTATGTCCTGAGGTCTCATCATCATGATCTTCAGTTCTGAGATCTGAGGTCCACAGGCCTGGGGGGTCTGCCCCAGGTCACATGGGCAGTAGGTGGTAAACTGGGTATTCCTCCAGGCTGCCAGACTCAGAGTCTGGGAGCTCATCTTTGTTTTGAATTAAAGAAGTCCAGGAAGGTTGCTTCACTTGTCATAAAATGAGGTGAGCACTGAGCTAGGAACTAGTTTTTAAAATGTCCAGATCTTCCACCATGTCAGCCCTCGGACAGTCAGATGGGTGAAAAATAAGGGCCAGGGCCAGGGCCAGGGAATGATTATCCCTAAGCAGGGCAGCAGGACTCAGCATGTCTCTCCATCCTCCCACAGCTTGAGTGTGAGCTGCAAGCCCAGAGTCAGGCTTAGCAGAACTTTTCCCTGGAGGCAAATCTGAAATTTTATGGCCACTTTCATGGTGTGATTCTGGTGTCTTTCAACCCTCAGCCCCCTCTGTGCCCAGTTCCTCCACTGCCCCTCCGGCTGCAGTGAGCTGGCCGCTGGGCTCCAGAAGGACAGTGTGTCTTAAGGTAGCACAGGCTAATCAGAGTTAAGACTTTTCTTCAATGAGTGGTGTTCTAAACCTGGATTAGAAATTACTGGGAGTTTTTTTAAATGAATAGTTCATAGAGAAATCTCAGACTATCTTTCATTGTAACTTGAAACGATGATAGTAAGTTTACATATGTTTCTCCTTGAGCTTCCCATTAAAATGTCAGTTCCCTTGATGATTCTGCATGCAAGCTAAACATATGGACCATGAGTTATCTGCAGTGTGATTTGCTTTTTATTTTTGCATGAAGAGAACACAGCTTGCTGTTTTGAGTCATTCACAGTGTTTTGGGCCTAACCTGGTCAGGGCATATATCTGAGGCCTGACTGTCTCCCTGAGCCAGCTTGACATGGTCTCAGAAAGTCCTCTGCAGGGCTGGGGTCCTGAGTCTATCAACAAGGTGGCCCCTCCCTGCCCTCAGTTGCCACAAGGCCATTTGCAGCGAGAGATAATTTAGACTAGATAGAAATCACGTTGCACTGAGCCAGAGAAATTCTAGAAGGGGCAAATAGGTGTATTTGTTTTCATATTGCAAGCTTGTGGGTAAATTAGATTAAAAATACATTTATATGGCAACCAAGGAATATCCTATACTTCTTATGTAATACTAAATATTTTTGAACAGATTCAATGTACGTGCTTGAAGAAGTAGAAAGGGGGAAATACAATTCAGTCATGTAAATCAAATGCCCAGATATTAAAAACAATGCTACTTCTAGTTTCTAAGATATTACTATGCCTGCAACTTTGTGTTTCATTTTGTGCTATGTAATTTTCTGGTATTGTTTCTTGCCAATTCAGCAGTCCTGCTCATTGATTTAGTTAGCTAACAGTGGCTTGCTTTCATCTGGAGTGTCCTGGTTACATGGCAGTGGCCCTGAGCTTGTGCCTCCTCAAATGGTCCCAGTGTCACCACTTGCTAGTTGTACCACCTGGACAACAAGACTTTCATCTCCTTGGCCTCCTGACCTCCTCCTCTGTGGAAACCTATCATTTTCACTGGGATCATGTGAGAACTGGATGGAGCTATTAGGAGAGAGTCTCAGATGGATACTTAGACATTTCAAGGTGGTGCTATGGATTCCCTTGTTATCCTAGGAAGAGAGCTTCTCCTTTCTGCACAAAGCAGTAGCCACACTGAGTGCCCAGTGCTGTGTCCAGTGCCCTCATTACTGCCCTAACAATGTGCTAGATTTGATACACACAGCTTTAGACATGAAAATACCATTCTCAGAAAATGAGACTTGGTAGCACAAATTTTGAATTTATAATAGTTCCTCTTTTGACCTTACTCTGGAGGAAGGGAGTGGGAGGGTGAAATTTTGTTTCATAAACTCTCTGCTGAATAACTAGATCAAAACAAAACCAAGCAAAGTGATCAGATGGAAATCCAAACCAGAGCCAATTAGTATAAGGTGTGAGTCTCTTAATGAAAGGTTTAACAGATGGAACCTAACAATATCAGTATATCAAAGCATCCACATTATTAAAAATTGAAAAGCTGATTGCTATTTCTACATAAGCCACCTGTCTGGCACTTAGACTGGATTGACCAATTACCAGCTGGTGTGTGTGGATCCAGCCACCCAGCCATAATGACAAAGGGATTTTTTCATTCATCCTAATGAAATATTGAAATAGACTCATTAGTATTGAGCAGAAAAGCAGATACATTTTTCTCAAAAGTGGGACTAGCAAAGCTAGAATGAGAATAGACATAGACAATTTTAATGCATATTATTCTCTAAAGCCTTTGTGTCTCTATCCATCAACTGAAAGAATCTCAAAGTATGCACCTCAAGACATTGTAAAAATGTAAGCCATTCATGTACTTTAAGATGCACATAAAAGAAAGCTAAATTCAGTGATGCAGAAAGTAAATTCTGCATGTGCTTGGAAATAATTTTAATAAAATATCATGGACTATGTTTCTGTGTATGGAGCAGGGTGAGGGAATGTTAAGATGAGGTCTTGGTAAAGACATTGATTACGTGCAACAGTTAGTATGGATGCAGCTAGGGCAGGGTTGGGATGTCGCTGAGTCTTCAGCAGCATCCGTTGCATGGTGGAGAAAGCAGAGTGTGATGCTCCTGAAATTACATCACATGCAAGAAGATGTTTTTTAAACAAACAAGTGCATATTTAAGTGTTTGAAGATAAATCATATGAGGTTTGTTAAAAAGCTCTCCCTTCCCTCGGGAATTGGGAGTCGGTCCGTGGAACCTGGAAGGGGGAGTGGGTGGGACAAGAGACGCAAAGGAGGGAGGCAAGACAAGGATCTGATCAAGCCTTGTTTTATTGTCTCACACAAGCTTCTTATATAGAAGTGTAAAAAAGGGGAAGTAGGGGGAGAAAAAATAAAAAAACAGAAGTTGTTCAGAAGTCTTCTCAGAATCATCACACCCGAGCGCAGCTTAGTTCTTGTGGTCGGCCAACTAGATTTTAATCAGCAGTCATAAATGAGAGCATGCAGTTTTCACAAACTTGCTGGGCCGCAGCCTCAGCTTTTTCCGTGCTCAGCCCGCCACCACTTCCTCATCAGGAAGTTGGCAGTCTGTCCTTTTGGCTCTGCAACTCAGGGGGTCATCATGAGAACACACAGTTCCCCACAAAAAGCTAAGTTTTCTAGGCTGATTGCAGTCTGCAGAGTGCAATAGTATGTCGTCTGCAAGCATTTTTGGGGGTGCGCTAAGACAGCACGATTTGTGATCTGTGTCTGCAGTTGAAAAGACTGCTTCCCTGCAAACCATCCCTAGGAGGATCGTGATCATTGTTGCTGTGTCATCTCATCACCTCCAAATCATCACCATGCATCTGGTGGGTCTGAACAGCACTTTCTATTATGGATGAAAGATTCAAAGTCTGATGTGGCCCTACTGTGTGAGCTGGGGTCCGGCAAGTAGCTCATTCCTAGCCTGTCCGTGGTGAAGGACCTCCTGAATGCAGGGATTTGATGGGGCAGGCACCTGCAATGGTTCCTCCTCCACCCCAGCACACAGCCCTCAGCTCTCCACCCACAGCCTTCCTCCTGAGGCTCTGGACCCTGCTGGACAGGGAAGCCTGCCCCCCACCTGCTCTGTTCTCTCCAAGTCTCTGATAAACTATGAGATCTTGGGCCAAGCAGTCTCTGCACCTCTGTGTCCTGCCCCATTTCTCCCACAAGAACCCAACCATCTCGCTGCCTGCCTGAGAGAAAAAGTGCCAAGGGGAAAATGGCAGAACCTCCTGCAGGAGCTCAGCCACATCACCAAAATAGTGCTCCTTCACACCACCTTCCCTATCTTCTTACAGGAGGTGTTTGTGATGATCTACAGCACTTTAAGCCTCTTGAGAAACATGTCAAGTGCCCTCTGGACCCCATTCATGAGGATGAGCCCCAAACTGAAACAGCCTAGAAGGGAAATGTTGGGCTGCCACTTGCGGAGGCTATTCCAGCACAAAGGGGGATGTGCATCTCAGTAGGGAGATGGTGCAGCTGAGGGAAGCAGGCAGAAGGTGAGGGGAAGCCCTCAGGGATACCCTTCAATGCACAGTGCTTATGTGCACAGGTAAGGGCAGAAGAAGGGAGGTTCACTCTTCACAATGTGCACTTGCATCTCAAGAAGCTACAGAGAAAACCCTGGCAAGTATGATCTAAAGGAAGCAGAGAAAAGGAAATGATAAGCATTAGAACTGAAATTAAAATAATAGTAAAGTTTAGAGGAGCTAAGGGCAGCCCCCTCCACCCAGAAGCAGGCAAGAGAGCACACCTGAGGTCCTGGACAGGAGCTGAGAGCAACACCCCAGGAGCACACTGAAAACACCACTTCTGGGCAAGTGGCCCACCACATCCCCTGCCACAGCCATGGCTGCCACAAAAGCAGTGGATGCCACAGCAGAAGTCACAGCGACACTATGGGCCCACCAGGCTCTCTAATACATTGATACAAGAAGACTCACCATGGAGCCTAGAAAAAGAAGAGGACATCTCTCTCCTCAAAGCCCACTCCAGAGTAACAGAAGAAGCAACTGCTTGGTGACCAGTCATCAATGTAGAGATACTAGAAACACAAAAACCAAGAAGACACGACACAACTGAAAGAATACAGTAATTCACAAATGCCAGACTTTGTAGAAAAGGAATTCCAAACAACAATGTTAAGGATACTCACTGAGACAGGAGAAGACTCAGTTAGACAACATAATGGGACAAGAAAAAAAAATCCAGGATTTGAAGGAGGAAATCTAAAAGGGATTAATACCTTAAAAAAGAGTGTAGCAGAACTCATGGAATGGAAAGACTCATTCAGTGAAATAAAAAACACAACTGGTAGCTTAAGCAGCAAGCTAAAGCAAGCAGAAGAAATAATTTTTGATTTTGAAGATTGTCTTTTTGAAATAACCCAGGCAAACAACAAAAAGGAAAAAAGAGTTTAAAATAATGAAGAAAAACTAAGAGAACTAGCAGACAACCTTAAGTGCACAAACATTCAAATCATGGGTGTTCCAGGAAGGGAAGAGAAAGGAAAAGGTATGGTAAATCTATTCAATGAAGTAAGAATGGAAAACTTCCCAGGTATAGGAAAAGACATGGACCTTCAGATCCAGGAGGCTCAAAGATCCCCAAACAGATTCAACCCTAAAAGATCCTCTCCAAGACACATTATAGTCAAACTGGCAAAGCTTAAAGACAAAGGGAGAATCTTAAAAGAAGCAAGAGAAAAGCATCAAGTCACCTATAAGGGAGCCCCTATCAGACTAGCAGCAGACTTCTCAACAGAAACTCTGCAGGCCAGAAGAAAGTGGGATGATATACTCAAAATACTAAAAGAAAAAACCTTCCAGCCAAGAACACTGTACCCAGCAAGGTTATCCTTCAGAAATGAGGGAGAAAGGGTGTGTTTCTCAGACAAACAAAAGCTTCAGGAGTTCAGCACCACATGAAAAGCCCTGCAAGAAATTCTCAAGGAAGTCCCGCATCTGGAACCCAAGATGATAATCACCACCACGAATACACAAGAAAGAACAAACCCACAGGCAGAACAAAAACGCAAATGAGAAAGAGAAAGAAACTAAACTTACCAGCACAAAAACCCATAATGACAATGTAATAATGCCCCTGCTTTATTTCTGATTTTAGTAATTTTGGTCTTCTCTCTTTTTCTCGGTCAATCTAGATAAAGGTTTGCAAATCTGGTTGATCTTTTTAAAGAATCAACTTTTGGTTTTGTTGATTTTCCCTATTTTTAAAAAATTCCCTATTTCATATATTTCTTTTGTAATCTTTGTTATTTCCTACTTGTATTTGCTTTTGGTTTAGTTTGCTCTTCTTTTCTATTTTCTTAACGTAGAAGTTTACATTACTGATTTGACGGTTTTATTTTTTATTTTTAACATAGGTGTTTGCTAGCATAAATTTCCCTCTAAGCACAGCATGATCCACATCCTGTAGATTTTAGTATGTTGCACTTTGATTTTTATCTCAAAGTACTCCCTCATTTCCCTGTGGTATTTCTTTTTACCCATTGTTTATTTAGGAGAATGTTAATTTTCACACATTTGTGAATTTTCTAAATTTCCTTCAGTTATTGTCATCAGAGAACATATTTTCTATGATCTTAGTCTTTTTAAATGTATTAAGTCTTATTTTGTGCCCCCAAATAAAAAATAGATAATTAAAACAAATAAAAATAGTAAAGTTTAAACAGTAAAAGGAAGCCACTGTGACTGGAATAAATTTGACAATTTGGATGAAATGGTTAATTCCTTGATAAACACAGCTTGCAAAAGTTGATAGTATAACAAATTTATATTGATTATTTCTCTGTCTTTTAAAGGTATTGTACCAATAAATTAAAACTTTGCAAAAGAAAATTCCAGTGCTTTCTTTGCTGAATTCTAAAATAATTTAAAGAAATAATAACATAAACCTGTCACAAGTTATTCCAGGTTATAGAAAATGAGGTTAAAACTCCCCATTTATTTTATCAGGACAACATAATCTTAATTCCACAACCAGACAAGGATAAGAACATTACAGAAAAAGGAAAGTTAAAGTTTCATATCATTCATTGAAATAAAAATAAATATCGAACATACTAACAAACTGAATCCAGCTTTATGTATGTGTGTGTGTTTACCTATGTCTATTTCTACGCCTACATTAGTTATGTGATACATCATGACTAATTTGAGTTTATTCTAAAAATTCAGTTTGTGTATCATTAAAAAATTAAACTTCCCACTTCTGGTCTGGCATGAAGGAGGCTTAGAAGTTGGCCTTCCCTCCTAACCACAAGTGAAAAGCTGAACAAACTGAATAATCAACAACTCTTGGTAGACACGTCAGAGAAGAGAGGTCACAGGGAAAACCACTGCTCCCCAAATTAGAGAGACCAACAGGCGGGTACAGGGAATCACAACTTTCTCTGGAACAGAAACCCATGAGCAGAAACTGCCTGGATCCAGTGCTGGGGGAGAGAACCCTGAACTGTGACTGAGGAATTGCTGGAGGCTGAGGAAGGACAAATCTGGAGGGAAAAGCTCCAGGGGACCCCATCTTAGGGGTGCTCCACACTTTTGTGAGTTTTTCCTCCAGGAGCTCAGCCAGGCTCTCACAGGGAAATTGGAGAAAAGTCCCCTTGAGCTTCCAGCAGCGGGAGGGCAAAGGAGCCCTTCTGAAACACACCAGTGCTCTCTGTTCTTAACACGGCCTGCCCTCAGGAGAAACCAGTTAACCAGAGCCCAACCTGCTGGGGTTTTGTGAGGGCCCAACCTGGGGAAGGGAACCACTCAACTGCAGCCCCCTCTGGCCGTCCTGTCCCACTAAAGGAGGAACAAACATCTGAGGAGCAGGGGGAGAGTTCACAGCCTGGGGACGTGGCTCCCCAGAAGACTGAGCCTGATCACAGAACCACAGAACTCTTCTCCTGCCTGACCCCACCACCCTGTCACTAAAGGCCACCTTTCAGCAAGAAATTACAAGGCATACTAAAAAGCAAAAGCACAGTTTGGAGAGGGAGAGCAAGCATCAGAACCAGACATAGACATGGCAGGGAATATGGAATTATCACCCTATGGAAACAACTGCAATGAACGTGCTGTGAGCTTGGTTGGTGTTCCTACGGCCAGTGGATGTTTAACATCATAAAGGGCTTCTGAGTCTTGTGCAGCATGGCTGGCCCATTGTGCCATTCCACCAGCCATGAAGGAGTCTTCTGTCTGCTCTGTATCCTTGCAAATGTGGTTGGTTTTTTAAAACCACTGTAGTAGTTACGTAGTTGTATCTCATTGTGGTTTTAATTTGCGATTTCCTAATTATGAGAGAGGTTGAGCATTTTTTATGGCCTTATCTGACATCTGTTTATCTTCTTTTGTGAAGTGTTGTTCAACTCTTTTCCCACTTTTTAATTGCATTTTTGTTTCATTTTTGAGTGTGCAAGAATTATTTATATATGCTGAAGACCAGGCCTTTCCCAGATGTGTGTTTTGCAAATATTTTTTCTCAGTCTGTGACTTCCTTCCTTTCTTCCTTTTCTTTTTTCTTTTTCTTTTTTTTTTTTTTTTTGTCTTTTTTTGTGACCAGTAAGGGGATTGCAACCCTTGGTGTGGCGTTGTCCACACCGCGCTCAGCCAGTGAGTGCACCAGCCATTCCTATATAGGATCCGAACCCGTGGCGGGAGCATCACTGCGCTCCCAGCGCCACTCTCCCGTGTGCGCCACGGGCTCGGCCCCTTCCATTTCTTAATAGAGTCTTTTTAGGACCAGGAGTTGTTCATGCTGATGAAATCCAATTTACCATTCTTTTTCTTATATGGTTCATACTTTTACTGTCCTATCTAAGGAATCTTGATTGAATCCAAGGTCAGACACATCTATCCCATGCTTTTGTTTCAGGAGGTGTCATTGAGTTTTGAAGCAGTGGCAGTGGAGCACGTCTGCAAAGGATCAATCTCATTGATTTCCATTTATGCAGATGTGCATATTGTACAGTGACCGGGCTTCTCCATCTCAAGAGGATTGGAGTCCAGAGGCAGACTAATGGTCCACATTCTTCCAAACCTCCCATCTCCCAGATTTTCCCTGAAAGCTCCAAAAATTTCTTGAAGAATTAGTTCTAATTAATTAGTTCTGCAATTAAATAGTAAATGAAGTTTCTAAAAAGGATCAAACGATATGCTAGTGAGAATGGGATAAAATGTGGAAGATTTGTGAAACCTGCTGGTATGGTTTGAATGTCCGCTCCGAGACTCATGTTGAGATTTAATTGCCAATGTGACTGCATCGGGAGATGAGGCCGTTCAGAGGTCATTAGACCACGAGGGCTTTACCCTCATAAGTGGACTCGTGCTGTTACCTTGGGTGGGGTTAGTTATCCAGGGAATGGGTTCCTGATGAAAAGGATGAGTTCAGCCCGATTTCCTCTTTCTTCCTCTACGTTGTGAGTCAGAAGAAGACCCTCGCCAGATGTGGCCTCTCAGTCCTGGGCTTCGCAGCCCCAGAGCCGTGGGTCACACAGATCTCCTTTCTTTATAGATGACCCCATCGGTGGTATCTGTTATGGCAGAAGACAGAATAAGACCCTGATGCTGGAAGTGCTTTTGTTTCAAAGCTTTAAACCACTGAGAGCAGGCAAAGTCCAAGTCACCATGTCAGAATTCGAAGAAAAAGCTAGTTCCTCCACAGATGTTTTCCCTCTAGTAGTCCGGTAAGTATAATGCGGCCTGTCTCCGCCTGAGTGAAGCGAAGGCCAGAGACTCCATGCTTCTTTTTGTGGTTTTTGCTCTTGTTTGGGACAAGGACCAGGTCACATGATGTGCTTGGACCTTCTTCAACTCTAGGTTACCTGGTGCCTTCTGGACCCACCTCCTGCCGGGCAAGGAGACTGCATGTTGTCATCTCCCATGCTACCTGAGCCATCTCAAGCTTCTCCTGTCACCTGGGGTCTCCCCCAGGATGAGACCCCTGCTCCTAATTCCTTCATCAACCCTCAGTCCCCCACCCCCCATTTCTGCTGCAGTTGCCGGGGCCCACCTGTGCTGCCCCTTCTCTGGGTTGTTACAGTAAACGATTAGGTGACCGCCAGCCTTAGTTCCTCTGGATTCCTTCTTTGTGTTGCTGTCACAGTAATCTCCGAAACACGCAGATCTGACCAGTTCACTCCCCAACCTGATCTTTATTTCTCAGTTTCTGGAGAAATGACTAAAATGAGCAGGTCCTTAGCTCAGCACACAGGTCTTCGCTGGATGTCACTGTGCAAAAGCATCTCAAGGACAGGTTTATGCCAGGCCAGCTGCAGGGCACACTTTACTTCCCAAATTCTGTCATCCTAGAGGCAGCTCTAATGCTTCTGCCACAGTCACCAGGACCCTTCATGCCCCCGAACACCACTGCTGGCCCCGCAGCCTGCCATAGACTAACAGAGAGAAGACAGAAGCTAACCTGTCCTTAGACCCCTAGGATGGTTTAGTTAATAGCATGAAGGAAACAGCGAGCTCACTGAAAAAACATTCGTAAAAGCTTTTTAGAGAAGACACTAATCTTTACATACTTTTCTCGTTTCCTGCTGTTTGACAACCAATGACCTCAAATCTTCCTAACAGTCCAGGGAGACTGTCACATTCCTTACAGAGAAGGAAAAGGAGAGATCACCTTGTCCTCACTCCTGGACACTTCATGACGCACACATGACCACCGTGCTGAGGTCCAGCTTTCCAGCCATTCTGCTACCAGGGTCAAAACATGACCGTCACACAAGTGGAAAATCAACAGGTGTTGGAGATTGTACCCAGCACCCCAGCAAGTGTTGGAACTGGTGAAATGTCAAGACTGGTTTGAGAGAGCCCAAGGAAGGGCTGTCAGTAGAGTGGGCTGGTCAGCCATGGCAGCGCTCGAATGAATCTGCTAATAGATGCGAGAACGGTTCCTGTCACTGTGCAGTAAGTAAAGCAGAGCCTCCGGGGCACTCACTGCACCTGACGGGAGTCTCACTCGCATTTCTCTCAGGTGCTCTGCGCTTCTGCAGAGTCATGCACACCCTGATTGGCAAGGAACACGACGAGAAATAAATATGCCACCTCCCTGCAAAATCAGACGCTCCCCCACTGCGCTGGCCTGATGGATGTCACCCAGCGCTACGAGGAATCACACCCTGTAACCCCTAGTGCCTGTTGCCAAGTTTCGGATGATTTTTCTGCAGGTGTCCATGAGATTCAAGTGTGTTTGATTCTCAGTTTGCAAAGCATGCAGCAGATCAGAACCTGCAGTGCAGCGTACCTGCGCTTAAGCTGAAATCACTCCGAAGGTTCACTTGCGTTTGTTATGGCACATTTAAGAAGGGGGTCGGTGTGGGCTCCACTTGGGAGCGACTTCAGTCAGGGTCGGTCAATGATTCAGAGCCGAGGGGAGTCAACATCAGTCTTGCAGGTGGTACGCGTCTGTGTCCAGAGGGTTTCACCGGCCCCTCGTCCCACCCCTTGTAAGTGACAGAGCTGGAACGTGATCCCAGCAATGCGAGTCCAACCTCACTTGCTTTCTGTCACCACGAAATACCCTCCTGATGGCCACTGTTTGCACAGCAATTAGTACGTGCACTCCTGGCTCCGCTAGTCTATCTTTGCCTCTGAATTGACAATTAAGGTTGGCCCAAAATCCAGCTGGGAGAACAATTCCGGTGACATTCCCAAACACCTGTAAATTCCTGAGCCTCTTAAAGTCCTTGTCGTGGCCACTTCCGGCTGGGACCGTGGGCTCTCTCTGCCCCTCCTTCTCTCTTCTGCCTCGTGCCCCTGGTCCCTGTGGGCGGCGACGGACTCCACGCCCTTCCTGTTTCTGTAAGACAAACAGCGAAGTGCTCCTGACACGTGCTTCCCTCGGAAGCGTTTCCCCCTGAAATCTCCAGAAAAGACAGGAGGACGTGGCTGAGAGGCTGCAGAGCAGGGCACTCAAGTCCGATGCCAGCTGCTCGCGCCCCAGACCCCAGGACCCGCCTGAGCCTGCGGTCCCCGTGGTCCCCGCGGTTCTGCAGCCTGGCCGCCCCTACTGTTACTGGGCACAGGTCCGGCTCCTGCCCCCTTTCAAAAACAAGCCACTCAAAAGACAAATGTCAGTGAAGAAGGAAGGCAGCTTTTCTTCGGAAACACCAGGGACCTGGGGAGAGCTGCTGGGCGAACCCGTCTCTCGTGAACCTGAACGAGAACGCCAGGCTAAGGCCGTCTCAGGGACTCGGATTGACTGAGGGGTTTTAAGAGGGGCCAGGGGGAGAAAACGTGGGAAAGAAAAGCAGGAGGGAGGGGACACAAGCCATGAAGGCTTCATGTGAGGAGCCGAGGACCCGGGGGCAAGGTCTCGCCCAGACGCCACCTGGTTCTGCTCCGTCCTGCTGCTGGCTCGGGTCTGGGGGTGCGTGCACGTCTGCAGCTCCAGGCTGGCTGGAAAACAACTTTACACTTACATAAGTAATGTCATCTGGCTCCATAACCAAGGTTCAAAATATCAAATAAACATGGGGAAAAGGGAACTCAGAGAAACGCATGCCAACAAAAAAACTGTCCTTGAAAAGTCTGCCTACAGCCCGTGCGGTTTTAGGTCCCAGCCTGGCCTCAGCCTTGCCCACTCCAGCACGGGCTCCTCCTCCTGGGTCCTGAAGAGCAAAAAGAAACACCGAATTCCTGACATTTTATTCTGTCAGTTCCCTCAAACTTCTGCCCCCAAACATGGCCTGGGCTTTGTATCATCTTCCCAAGGAGTCAGACAAAACCAGCAGACGCCAGGTCTGCGGGGCAGCCCTCAGGTGACAGCCCTGTGAAGCGCCTTCTGACGGCACCTCGGGCGGGGTCGCGATGCCCGCCTCATGGAGCGGGACGTGCTGGGTGGCACCAGCACCCGCCTCCTGCGAGGCTCTGGCAGGCTGCAGCGCGCAGCTGTACCAGGGCCACGGTTGTGGTCCCCAGTTAGGTTCATTCCTCGCCCAACCCTCCTGTAAATATTGGTACTTCTCACTTCAGTGACTATAAATAAAATAGGATGTAAAAGTATTATAAAATATGCCAGCCAGTGCCCGCAAACGGTGTCATTCAGTAAGTGTTACGTGATGTGGTGGATACGACCTCCACTGAACCTGCTCTCGGTTTCTTTGCGGTTGTGCCAATCCCTTTGAAACAAAGATCATAATATACTACAAGATTCAAGTTAGTTATAGATCACCACTTTAAGTTGTCTTTACAACTTTTTTATTGTGATACTTTTCTCATAGGTACAGTATAGTATATAAACTATGTGTAGTATCTACTACATACTGGTATGGATATGTATAACATAATCTAACAACCGTTTTTGAATTATTGAAGTTTTCAGTTTCTAAGACCACTGAAGTTTATCTTATCGGCTTCCTCCAAAGGGGACGTCCACAGCTGTCCAGCCACGGTGTGCTCGTGAAGCCTGGGATGTCGTAGTCACCATGGAAAGTTTGAATTTACTTTGCATATTTAGAATGTACATCGAAAGAAAATAACAGAATGTATCTTTAAAATGTGCTGTGTAGCGCTTTTATCTGAAATTAGAATATGTTGATTCTTAGGGATTCAGAGTTTATACACTTTTTAAATAGTCCAACATACTTTGGCTGTTTATTCTCTAGAAATCAAAAGCAAATTTATGGCAAAGGAGAAAGTGAGGCTTTGGGGAGTCTGGGCTGAACCATTCCAGCCTGTGTCACCCTGGAGGGTCACTTTAGAACCCCCTCCCCCACTTTCTCTATATTTTATTGATTTATTTGCTGAACAAATTCTGATCAAACTACTATTTTGTGTGAGGAACTGTGTTGAGATCTGCAGGAGGATATAAAAAGTAAAATCAGTGGCTGCATCCACTTTTAAGGATCTATTTGTGAAGTCAGTTTTGAGATATGTAGAAATAATGAAAAATACAATATGCTATTGCTCTCATGATTTTATTATTTTTTATAGAGAATGCAACCCAAAAGACTGTTAAAGAGCTCTTGGTTCCTGAGTCTGCACCTCTGATACTTTCTTAGGACCCAATATTTCCCACAATTTAATTAACCAGAACAGTAAACACAAGTAAAATGTATCATTTTAAAAAGTGTCCTTTTCAGGAAAAGCTTTAATAAGACTGGCCAACATATACTACTAATTTAAATAAATCAGGTGTCAGGACAATCTCTTTACCTGCTCATGACTGATGGGTAATCACCATGTACGGTTTACACAGAAGCTGCACGAGCTCTAAACTCACATTTTCATCCTGTGGGGCACGTGGAAGGTGGAAAGTGTGACTGCAGTTGTTCACTGTGGGCTCTGGCTGTTTGCACAGTAACCTGTGTGTATCTCTGACATGTGATCTCAAGTAGTGTGTTTGAAAAAGTCTTGGACAATCATGGACTTTAATTCGGGGTGTGTGTGTGAGAAGTTGTGTGACAGACTGGGTCTTACAAACCAGGAACTAAGGTCCAGAGATGCTGACTCACATCCCACAGATGATCCTGATCCAGGTATGGAGAGAATGAGGCTGGGCCCCAGCATCCAGGTGTGCCTGTGTCCTGGGCAGCTGCTGCAGCTTCTGATAGCTCCATAGCTGTGACAGTTGTGGTCGCTGAGGGGTGTGTGTGTGTGTGTCTGTGTGTGTGTGTGTGTGTGTGTGTGTGTGTACATAAAAGACATATGTACGAGAGGGCTTCAAACAGCTCAGCTCGTGGAAAACTTTGTATAAGCTGTTAATTCCATTTTCCATGAAATTTTTGAAGTACCTTCATATAGACAGTGCAATACATGTATATGTAAATATTTTGAATTTTTAAGCATTTTTAAATAAGGTGGATGGCAAAAATAAATGGAGTATGTTCCATGTTTATGGATGGGAAGAATTAATACTGTTAAAATGTCCATACTACCCAAAGCAATCTATAGATTGAGTGCAATCCCTATCGAAATTCCAATGACATTTTTCACAAAAATACAAGGTAAAAATCCTAAAATTCATTTAGAGCCACAAAAGACCCTGAACAGCCAAAGCAACCTTGAGCAAAAAGAGCAAAGCTGGAGGCATCACACGACCTGACTTAACAATGTGCTATAGTGTTGTAGTAGATTTTCAAATCTACTGTACAGTAACCAAAACAGCATGGTACTGGCATAAAAACAAACACATAGACCAGCAGAACAGAAAGGAGATTCCAGGAACAAATCCAATACTTACGGTTAATTGACTTTTGACACACAATGGACAAAGAACATTCTCTTCCATAGAGGGTGTTGGCACAACTGGATATTTACATGCAGAAGAATAAAATCGCACCTCTACTTTATACCATATACAAAAACCAACTCAAAATGGATTAAAGACTGAATGTAAGACCCCAAACTGTAAACTACTAGAAAAAAAGAAAAAAAAAACATAGGGAAAAGCTTCATCACACTGATCTGGGTAATGACTTTTTGGACAGGGCCCCAAAAGCACAGGCAACAATAGCCAAAATAGAGAAGTGGGATTGCGTTGAACTCAAAAGCTTCTGCACAGGAATTAATCAGCAGAGTGAAGAGACACCCTACAGGAATGGGAAAATGTATTTGCAAACTGCATATCCAACAAAAGGTTAATATCCTGACTATATAAGGAAACCAAACACTAAATAGTAAGAAAACAAATAACCAGATTAAAAACACAGGCAAATAAACCTGAACAGACGTTTCTCAAAAGAAAACTCGCACAAATATTCAATAGATATACGAGAAATACTCAACTTCACTAATCACCAGAGAAATGCAAGTTAAAACCACAATGAAACACTGCCTCAGACCTGTTAGATGGCTGTTATCTAAAGGACTAAATGTAGGTGTTGGAGAGGTTATGGAGGAAAGGGACCCTTGCACACTGTTGGGGAGATGTAAATTCGTACAGCCTTTATGGAAAGTGGTATGGGGTTCTTCAAGAAATCAGAAGTGGAGCTACCATGTGATCCAGAAATCCCACTCCTGGTTCTATATTGAAAGGAATGGAAACCAATATGCCGAAGAGACACCGGTGCTGCCATGTTCACCGCAGCACTGTTCACAGTCACCAAGATGTGGCCTGGACCTACGCGTCCACCAGCAGATGAATGGATAAAGAAAATGTGGTCTTTATACTCAATGGAATAAATACTATTCAGCCTTAAAAAAAGAAAACCCTGTCATTTGCAGCAACAGCGTGGATGAACCTAGAAGACATTAGGTTAAGTGAAATAAGCCACACACAGAAAGACAAATACACATGATTTGACTTACATGTGGAATCTAAAAAAGTTGAACTAATAGAAACAGAGTAAATGGTGGATACCGGAGGCTGGGGAGATATGGGTCAAAGGACACAAAATGTCAGTGGGACAGAAGGAAGAAGCTCAAGAAATCTGTTGTACACTGTGGTGACTACAGTTTATTACAATATATTGTGTATTTGAAAGTTGCTAAGAGAGTAGATTCTAAGAGTTTTCACACAAAACAATGCTAAGTGTGTGAGGTAATGCACATGTTAATTAGCGTGATTTAATCATTCACTATGTCTGCATATATCAAACCGTCATGTTGTGCACCATAAATATATAAACGTTTACTTGTCAATTAAAAATAAAATAAATGGAAGATGATTAAATTGGCATGATTTAAAATGATTGTACAACTATGAGCACGTTAATTTTTTTTAAGCCCTCTGCTTCAGACTTAATGTTACTCTTCGAACTGGTTTTGTGTCACGTCTTTGCAAAGCCGCCTTGCCACAGAATGCATGCAGGGACAGCCACAGGGGCAGCGGGTAAACGTGATTTGACATTCTTTTTTACAGTTTGATCTCTAATCACCTGCACAATGTTGTTGCACACCAACTTAAAGCAGGAGAAGCCGTTATTTTTAGAGTAAGAGCAAGCATACACCGCACGAGTATGTCTCAACTTACAACACTAAATACTGTTTGAGTTTCCTCTGCTCATGTTTCTTTAAGGCAGATATGGTGGAGCGAAGTTATGTTTCAGCCCATCCCTCTCTGACATTAGAGAAAATGACGGAGAGGGGACTCAGGAGAAGATTTGAGTTCAGTGACACTGAGTCTGTGGGAAGTGGTGTCATGGGCCTGGATGGGGTCAGCGGGAGGTCGTGGGTGCAGCGTTGGGACCCTGGGCAGGGGCAGAATGCAGAGTGGGCGGCCCCTTCTGAGCAAAATCACTGCTGCTGGCGTGAATGAGGCAGGTGGCTGGGACCCTTGGACCCGGTCAGGGAAGTGTGTCGGGGTGCAGACAGTGCAGATGTAGCACGGGCAACCGCAGATGCAGGTGCCACAGGCCTGGAGAAGTGGTGGGTAATGAAAGTGACCAGGAATTCATGCTGGAGGAAGGGCCTGGGCCTCCCAGTGCTGTCAGGAGCGACTGAAGAAACACGGGCAAACTGAAATGCCATGGCTTGCCTGTTGAATTAGAAATAAGAATATTCAATATTAAAGAGAGTATTTGATACAAGTCCAGTTTCTTATTTTCTGGTGACAGTTTAATGACTACTGTGATTGCCAATATATTACGGCATTAAAATACACATAATCTGACAAAGAGAATTTATCTTTAAACATCTATTCTGGAGAAATGAGTTGAAATTTAGGGGAAACTTTATATACTGATATTTGCTTTGCAGTGTTACTAATAACTTTAAAACGTTGGAAGCAAAATGAATGTCAGATACAAATAAGGCACCCAGTGCAGTTTTCTAGGAGGTGACTGACCTGCACCAGAGGTGACAGGCACCACGTGCAGCCTGAGGTGTTTCAGAAGGGGCTTGAGGTCGGAGGGTGGGGACATGAGTCTAGGGGAAGGGGCAAGGATTTGAAAACAGAACTTGATGATCTATTTCCACTGAAGGGAGAGTCGTTCCGGCCAGGGCCCCTGCTGCATGGACTCCAGGTTGAGCTGTGACTCTGGCGTGGGTGGTGAGGGAAGCGGAGGTGTCCACACAGAGGCGGCGCTGAAGCATAGACAAGGCAGGTGCTGGGGAGGATGGTGCTCCTGGAGCTCCCGTGCGCTGCTGGGGAGCGAGGCCGTGCAACCAGGCAGCAGCTACTGCAGCTAAACTTACATCAGATCCGCAGCTCCATCCCTCCCCGTGGACTCAACAGAGACACGTCTCTGTGCCCACTGAAATAGCAACACTCTTCATCAGTGCCCCTGGAAACAGGTGTCCGTCAGCTGTAATATGGATAAAGTAAGATCACGGCATTCTCACAGTGGCATGCTCTATAGCAATGAGAATAGGTAAAAGTCTTCCAGGAACGTGGCGGAACCTCACAAACATGATATTCAGTGAGAGAAGACAGACAGACAGCAGACAGCCCCTCTGGCCCCTGCAAGCCCCAGGGCTGGGTCTGGAAATGCCAGAGTAGGATGCACCAGTCACAGCAATTCAGTCAATGATTTAAAGGGAATCTGTCATTTACATTAAATTAAATTAAAAAATACAGAATTATACGGATATAAAGCAACTGCCATTTACTAGTCTTAAGCACTGAAAAGCAAGTGTCAGAACACTTTGTATGGCACAGTCTCATCTTCTGCTAAAAGCTTCATGTGTATGTGTCTTTGTGTGAGCCCAAGCGTGTCAGGGTTACTTGGAGAGGTGGCGTGGGGTGAGGGGGCTGGGGAGGGCACACACGTCTAGGTTACATTCTTCTAAACAGAGTGGATTTTCATGGTGAGCACATGCGCCTTCCATAGTGAAAACTAGCATTTAAAATTACAGCCGACGAGTACAGCAGGGGAAAGTAGAAAATCTGTCTATTTCTGTATTTTGATAAAAAAAAAAAAACTTTGGAAACAGACAGCGCTCCTCACAATTAAGTCTGTATCGCTTTAACACTGAAGCCTGGTAGCTGTGGCTCATTTGTGTTTCTCAGCTTAAGTAAACGACATGATACGTGTGAAGAGCACGCATTCGAGTCGGTCCACACTGCAGACCATCGCTCTGCCTCTGCTGCATCGAAACACAAGAGAAGCGTGCCTCGTATAACTTCGTGGCACAGTCTCATCTTCTGCTAAAAGCTTCATGTGTATGTGTCTTTGTGTGAGCCCAAGCGTGTCAGGGTTACTTGGAGAGGTGGCGTGGGGTGAGGGGGCTGGGGAGGGCACACACGTCTAGGTTACATTCTTCTAAACAGAGTGGATTTTCATGGTGAGCACATGCGCCTTCCATAGTGAAAACTAGCATTTAAAATTACAGCCGACGAGTACAGCAGGGGAAAGTAGAAAATCTGTCTATTTCTGTATTTTGATAAAAAAAAAAAAACTTTGGAAACAGACAGCGCTCCTCACAATTAAGTCTGTATCGCTTTAACACTGAAGCCTGGTAGCTGTGGCTCATTTGTGTTTCTCAGCTTAAGTAAACGACATGATACGTGTGAAGAGCACGCATTCGAGTCGGTCCACACTGCAGACCATCGCTCTGCCTCTGCTGCATCGAAACACAAGAGAAGCGTGCCCCATGGGGATGGCCGGGGTGCAAGGACAGGAGAGCACCAGCCACGCCCTGAGATTAGGGATGAACGTGGTGGACGGTGGACCTGCCACCCAGAGAGCGAGCGGCTGGGGAGCCGGCATGAGGCCCCGCTGTCCGGCTGCCTCCCTCCTGGAGGCGCCCGCCCTGCTCTGCACTGTGCCCACGAGGCCCAGCGCTGCTCCTTTGGCCTCCCCTTCCTGAGGTTTGCAGATAGTGATGAAATGACTCTGCAGAAAACGTTTTCCCATCAAGAACGTGTCCCGAGCCCGAGCTTGGCTGTGCACTTTCTCAGCAAGCAGAGACCTTTTCTCCTGGAAAAAGGCCTATTCCGATAGCAGATTTGCCACTGTGAGGTTAAGATGTGGTTTCTCAAAGCTTCAGTGAGAAATGGAGCAGGACCCTTCAGGATTGTGATCTGTTGATGTTCTCATCCAGGAGGCGCAGGACCACATCACCTGAGGCCGTGCAGTGTGGCTCGTGGCCTGGTCCCACGTGCACACGGGACGGGGTGGACTCAACACCCACGTGTGCCCGTCTTGCCCGATGTCAGGGGCAGCCTATGATCTCACCTCCCTCCCTTGCCTTCCTGGCGACTTCACGCACTCCCACCCATCACTTTATTTTTTATTTTTTTAAATTTAATTTTATTTTGTCATTATACAATGTGGTTGGTTATTGTGGCCCATTACCGAAACCTCCCTCCTGCCCCCCGCCCATCACTTTAAAGTATGCACTTGAGCTGAATCACTGCAGCTGTCAAAATTGTTTTCCTCAAAAAGTTAAAATTAGGGCTTCTTCAACATGAAAAATATATTTTTTTAAAAAGCACCTCTGATTAAGCATTGAAAAGAATTTGTACCTTGTCACATGTCCTTCAGTTCCAACTCGGATTATTGTAATAATCAGAAAGAAATGTTGTTCTAAATAAGCCCCAGGTCTCAGTGAGGGACAGGAAAGGAAACACGCTTTAGCAGCAACTGTCTTTGGTCATAGAATAATATATTGTTTCCATTTTAGCTTCTAAATTTTGTATCTTTAGATCACGCATATTAGATTTATGACAGGGAAGATAAAATAACCTTAAAATTATTTTCCCTGTTGATACTTGGGTAGTGTTCTATAAAGTCATTTTTTTATTCAATAGATGTTTATCAGATGCTTGATACATGCCAAGATTTGTGTGAGACCTTGAGCAAAAAGTGGTGAGAAATGAAATGTGTGGAGTTCCAGCATTTACGGAACTGGCGGGTGGGAGAAAAGGCCTAAGGTTGAAAAGTGGTTTTGACCTGCTGTGTGCTGTGCGGTTAGTTTCAGCCAGCTTGGAGTTAACTTGAGCTCTTCTTCTAGAATAAAGGATGGACCCCCACGGTACTGACCATGATCACGGCATGGAGTGTTGCAATTGATGGTGCTGATGTGTGACCATGGGGCCAAGGCAAACGTCGGGGTGGTTTATACAACTTTGTCAGCATCGTATATGGGGTAACATCAAAATTTACAGCTTGCACCTGGTTTTGGTAAGGTCCTGGGAGAGATCTGCCCCCGGAGTGGATCGTGTAGCAATCATGTGTCCCATGGTCATCAGGGTGTGAGAAGCCCACCTGGGATCCCTGTCATTGGTTGCTGGTCTGAGAGGAAGAGTGCGTCCTGGACAACCGGAACCCGTGCCTGGTTTCCCCGCACCTGCTGCTGTGCTGCAGCCTTTGACCTGTGTGTGTCTTGCTCTAATGCTGTTGTGTTTTGCACCTTTTCCTACAATAAACCGCAAACTTGTAGATGCTCTATCTCGAGCCTCATGGGTCTTCTTAGCAACTGAACTGTCTGATTTCCAACCCACAGCACACTTGGTGTTAGGAGTGGGATGGCTTGGAAGATTCTGAAATCATTTTTAACTGACAGTATGGGAATGTGAACGTGTGACCTTGCTGTTGTAACCCCTCGCTCTAACCAACTGAGCTAACCGCCAGCCCAAGAACCAAGGTGTTATATAACAAGCAAAAGGAAATGATGGTTTTGATAAAGGATGTTAAAAGACCCCCATTGGTACCAGGATTGTTGCATGGTCAGCCTTGGTTTGAATTAGCACAAGACTTGACTTCAGTTACCAAAAATAAAAGTTTTCAATGGGGTCTGGAAATGACAGAATCTGAACCTCAAGAGCCAGCAGAATGGACCAGGAAGAAACACCACACGAATGACAGGTCAGTCACAGTGTCAGTTGTGTGGCTGCCGGTCATGGCACAAGCAGAAATAAAAAGTAAGCTCAGAATCTCCCGCTGGCCATCAGGTAGAGCTCTAACCACAGGAACCTGGGCGACTATGACTTCTGGCAAATTAGCTAAGCCCGTGAGAGCCATCGCTATAATAAAGGTGACTCGATGCTGCAGGCCAACGATGGGAATGAGAAGCCACAGAAGCAAGGCGTTACTCAGTGAAGAAGTTGAGTTGTTTTTGAGTGGCCAGTGACCTTCTTCTGCTTTATTAGGAAGGATGGAGGGTCCACCACGCAGCTCCCGTGTCATGCAGATGCTCAGCACCCACCGGGATCGCAGGAATGTTACAGATCAGATGGGGCTGGGGTCCCGTGAAGACGGAGACCAAGTCCCTGTGGGCTGCCCCTGTGGTTGAGGATGTGATGCACGGCCCTGCTGGCATGGGACCCTCTGACTTTGCTGTTGGACCCTCAAGCTGATGAGAAAGAGGCAGATATGGACTCTCACCTGCCTTCCTCAGATGGGATTCAAGATATCAGAAAGGTTGGGGCTTTACAAAAGAAAGGAAATCAGAACAAGAAAGGAGGCAGTAATTCAAGCCCTGACCATGTGGAAGTCACTAGGTGGCTTGTTAAAGATGTCAGGAAGAAGAAATGGACAAGATTCCCGTCAAAACCTTGATGAAGTTTCACTGGAAGCTGTGCAGACCAACCTGTCCTCAAACGCCCCAGTGTGTGCAAACCCCAGGACAAATATTCTCAACTTATCCAAGTTTGGAGAAATTTCAAAAAGAAAGTGTCCAGTGACACCCAG
>NW_007733879.1:39841-50427 GCF_000696425.1 Galeopterus variegatus
AAAACCTTGATGAAGTTTCACTGGAAGCTGTGCAGACCAACCTGTCCTCAAACGCCCCAGTGTGTGCAAACCCCAGGACAAATATTCTCAACTTATCCAAGTTTGGAGAAATTTCAAAAAGAAAGTGTCCAGTGACACCCAGCGTTGGACTGTGCAAGGCCCACTTTTAGTCCCAAGGTGGTAACAGAGGAAGAGACCAACAGGAAGGCAGGGTCTCCTGACCCAACCCCAAGTTGGCACTTGTGGCCTTTGACACACGTGTGGGCAAAATCCCTGCAGGGGTGGAGTATGGGGGGAACACCCGTTTATCCAGTGGATCCAGGAGCACAGGGCACAGTACTGCCTTGACCTGCGAGCAGGCTCCTTGGGTGACAGAGTCAGTTCGGGAGGCTCTGAGGACACTGCCATGAAAGCACTACCAGCTGGGTCTGGCTAAATTGGAGTTACGATAAGAAAAAGCATTCTCCGGTGTGTCCCCTGCTCCTGAATGTGTAGCTGGTGTGCGTGTGATGCTGACCCACCTGCAGCTTTGCCTTTGTCCAGCGTCAGTTGAACACAAGACAGGAGCCTTTAGAGCTACCAAAGCCAACCGCAATAGTGACATTAAAACCTCTGTGCCTGGGGCAACACGACATTGCTCCCCAAATTAAAGAAATGTTGGGTTTAAATGACTTAGTGCCCACTGACTCACAGCACAATCGCTGAGTGGTCCACGGGAAGCGATGGGCCATGGGGATGGATGGCAGACCTGGGGACTCAGTAGACGTGCTCCTGCCACCCAGGCCGCTCCCATCATGCTACAGACTGTCGGGCTGGAGCAGCAGGTGGCAGTGGCTGCGTGCAGTTCAGAAAACAGCCCTGGAGGCAGTAGGGACACCAGAGGCAGAGTCCAGGACTGACCCCACTCACCAGCACGGGGAACATCAGACCAGCTCATGTGCTGGAGTGTGGGGTTGAGCTTGTGGTTGCCATGGGGAGTCAGAGGGACTCTCTGGTGGAATGTTCATAGACAGCTGGAGACACGGCTGTCAGGTGGAGAGAAGAGTCTGGCTAAACACAAATATGTGGACGTCGTGAGCCCACCCGTGGGAGCAGCGATTCCCAGCCTGAGATGGTAGGACAGGAAGACATGGGGCCAAAGAAAGGCATAGGATTAAAAGTGAAGTTCAGTGCATGTCGGTTTGAACCACAGAAAAGGTGTAAACTGTCATGAGCCCACCTGTGGCAGCGGCGATTCCCAGCCAGAGATGGTAGGACAGGAAGACATGGGGCCAAAGACAGGCATAGGATTAAAAGTGAAGTTCAGTGCATGTCGGTTTGAACCACAGAAAAGGTGTAAACTGTGAAGAGTCTTCAAAGGAATGACTAGAGATGGAAAACCAGGAGTGAATGGAGTCCCGGAGGCCACAGGGGCAGCATCCTGTGGGGGTGGCTGGCAGTATCAGGGGCTTTCAGGAGGGGCTTGTTGGGGAGGCTGATGAAGACACGGTAGGCTGCATGGAGCTCCTGAGGGCCACAGGTGCTCAAAACGTTGTGTGCTGTGGTAGGAGCTGTCTCCAGCTCACATGACACTTAAAGCGCATCCTGAGGCCACAGAAGGTCATGCACACACGTCCTGCAAGAAGCCGTCGAGGCAGCACTCACTCCAGAAGTGATAGCATCTGCCTTGTGGGCAGGAGGAAAGAGATGAGATCTGCCTTGCTGGTTCTAAGCAGAGACAGTGGCCTGGGGAGGGGTTAGGAGGTTAGGAGGCTTCCCTGCAGGGCCCACAGCACCCAGCACAGCCGCCATGAGCCCATGGAAGCGGTTCCCACTTGGGTGCACCTGACACATGATGCCCAGTCTGTGTGTTCCCTCCTGGAACTGAAGAAGCCGTCAACCTAAATGACAGACAGGACCACGTGATCATTTGGGGAGCGTTATCCTCATCTACAAAGGTTAATGACAAGGTGAGAGCAGCCCAAGGTGGACAGGCACTTGCTGGGCAGGCGTCCTTGCAGAAGTATTCTTCAGGTAAGGTGATGGTTTCTGCCTCTGTTGATAGTCCTGGTCATCAGGCACATGTGCATGAGATACCCCTCCCCCTCCTGTAACCTCCCCAGCTCTATTTGTCAGGGTTTTGACATGGTGACTTCATTTTGATTCTGACAACTGTCAGGAAGTACAGAATCAGTACCAGATTTTTCATTCTAGGAAATGTTGTCTTTGTAGTCTTCTGTTCTTGGCAGAGGATAATGATTTTTTCACATGAAAACAAAGATTTAGCCCCCCAAAGAAATGCTGTTATTAAACAAGGTTTTATTACATCAAATAAGCCTACTCATTTTGATTCTGTTTTTATATCAAGGCTGCACTTATATTAACATATCCATCCATGTATTTGGGAAAGGCACGATGCTAGGTTTTGGTGTGAGCAGATGTATACTGTGATTCGGCCAAACAAATTCGAGGTGCATGTTTCACTACAAACCCTGCAATGGACCTAAGTGTAAATGACAGCACCGGGTACTTTGGTGCCTCTGGCTGGGCTGACAGAGACCTGACATCACCCAGGGGGCTGGACTCCACAACAAGAAGCCAGGGCAGTACTCACTCCAATGGGAATTAATCCACTGTCCTCATCAGCAGTCTCCTCTGCTGGGTCAGGTATTGATGGGTCCACAGGCCTCATTCTCAGTTTTCAATACTTTTGTTACTTCTTTTTTATTGTAACATAGTTGATTGTACCTATCTGTGGGGTACAGAGTTGAATATCAATACCTGTGTGCAATATGTGATGCTCACATCAGTACATTGTTGTGTATTCAACAATATACAATGTAATCATTTTTCATATCCCTTTACCAATTCCTCCCTTTCCCACCTCCCCCCACCTTCCCACCTCTGCTAGCCTCTATTCTGTTCTCTTCTTTGGAAAGTTCAATGCATTATTGTGATTGTTGTATCTTTCTTTTAAAAATTTATTTGTTTTTTAGCTCCCACTTTATGAGTAAGGTCCTGCTGTTTCTCTTTCTGTGCTTGGTTTATTTCACTAAGTTCATCCATGTTGCTGCGAATGGCAGTGTTTCATTCTTTTTTATGGCAGAGTAGTATTCCATCATGTAAATATATATACCACATTTTCCTTAGCCAGTTGTCCAACGATGGACATTTAGGTTGGTTCTAACTCTTGGCTACTGTAAATAGAGCTGTGATATACATGGGAGTGCAGGTATCCCTTCCATGTGATGGTTTCCACTCCTTTGGGTATACACCCAGCAGTGGGATTACTGGATTGCAAGGCAGTTATATTTGTAGTTATCTGAGGAACCTCCATACCATTTTCCACAATTGCTGCACCAATTTACAGTCCAACCAACAGTGTAGGAGGATTCCCCTTTCCCCACATCCTCACCAGCATGTTATTCTCCATCTTTTTGATAATAACCAGCCTGACTTGGGTGAGATGATATCTCAGTGTGGTTTTGATTTGCATTTCCCTGATGCTTACTGGTGTTGAACATTTTTTCATTTCTTTTTTTTTTTTGTCTTTTTTCCGTGTCCAGCAACAGATGGCAACCCTCAGTGTCGCCCCGTACCGGACCGGGACCGGCAACGGGATCACAACCCTCGGTGTTGCCCCCGTGCCTCGCTCAGCCAGTGAGCGGGAACCGGTCTGTATGTGGGATCCGAACCCTCGGTGGGAGCGCCTCCGCACTTCCCAAGTGGCGCACTAGCACAGTGCGCCACCGGGCCGGCCCTTAATGTATTTTGAATTGATTTTGGTATATGGCAAAAGTACAGGTCTACTTTCATTCTTCTACATATGGATGTCCAGTTTTCCCAGCACCATTTACTAAAGAGGCAGACTTTACCCAATGTATGTCCTTGGTGCCTTTGCTGAAGATCAGTTGGCTGTAAGTACGTGGGCTGATTTCTGGGTTCTCTATTCTGTTCCATTGATTCAAGTCTGTTTTTATGCCCATACCATGCTGTTTTGGTTACTATAGCTTTGTAGCATAATTTGAAGTCAGGTAGTGTTATGTCTCCAGCTTTATTTTTTTGGTCAGGATTGCTTTGGCTATTTGGGATCTTTTGATGTTCCATATGAATGTTAGGATGTTTTTTTCTATTTCTGTGAAGAACATCACTGATATTTTGATGGAGACTGCACTGAATCTGCTGATTGCTTTGGGTAGTACAGACATTTTCACAATGTTAATTCTTCCAATCCAAGAGTATGGACTGTCTTCCCATATTTTTGTATCCTCTTTAATTTCTCTTTTTTTTTTTTTTTTTTTTTTTTTTGTCTTTTTCCGTGTCCGGCAATGGATCGCAACCCTCAGTGTTGCCCCCGTACCGGACCGGGGACCGGCAACGGGACCGCAACCCTCGGTGTTGCCCCCGCGCCTCGCTCAGCCAGTGAGCGGGAACCGGTCTGTATGTGGGATCCGAACCCTCGGGCGGGAGCGCCGCTGTGCTTCCCAAGCGGCGCACTTATCCAGTGCGCCACTGGGCCGGCCCTCTCTTTAATTTCTCTTAACAGCGATTTGTAGTTCTTGCTGTAGAGATCTTTCACCTCCTTAGTTTATTTTATTCCTAAGTATTTTATTTTTTTGGTGACTATTGTAAATGGGTTAGCTTTCTTGATTTTTTTCTGCTAGTTCACTGTTGGAAGATAAAAACACTACTAATTATCACGTTGATTTTTTATTCTACAACTTTACTGAAATCGTCAATCAACTCAGAGTTTTTTGTTGGTTTTTTGTTTTTTGTTTTTTTGTAGAGTCTTTAGGCTTTTCTATATACAGGATCATGTCATCTGTAAACCAGGACAATTTGACTTTGTCTTTTCCAATCTGGATGCCCTTTATTTCTTTCTCTTGCCTTATTGCTCTGGCTAGTGCTTCCAATACTATATTAAACAGGAGTGTTGAGAGTGGATATCCTTGTCTTGTTCCTATTTGGGATAACATTGGTGATGGGTTTATCATATATGGCTTTTATTGTGTTGAGATACTTTCTTTCTATACCTAATTTGAAGAGAGTCTTTTGATAAAGAAGCAAACATGAAGCAATGTTGAATTTTGTCAAATGCTTTTTCTGCAACCATTGAAATAATCACATGGCTTTTATCCTTGATTTTATTGATGTGGTGCATCACATTTATTGACTTGTGTATGTTGAACCACCCTTGATCCCTGGATGAATCCCACTTGATCATCTTGTATAATTTTTTTTATGTGTCGAGGTATTCTTTTTGCTAATATTTTATTGAGGATTTTTGCATCTATGTTCATCAAAGATATTGGCCTATAGTTTTTATATATTGTATGTTTGTCTAGTTTTAGTATTAGGGTGATGCTGGCTTCATAGAATGCATTTGGAAGAAATAGGCTCTCAATTTTTTGGAATAGTTTGAAGAGAATTGGTAGCAATTCCTCTTGAAAGGTTTGGTAGAATTCAGCAGTAAAGCCATCTGGTCATGGGCTTTTTTTGCTGGTAGATTGCTGATAACTGCTTCAATCTCATTGCTTGTCATTGGTCTGTTCAGGATTCCTATTACTTCTTGGTTCAGCCTTGGTGGTTTGTGACCAGAAATTTACCCATTTCCTCCAGGTTTTCAAATTTATTGGCAGGTAGTTGATTATAATAGTCTGTAATGATTCATTGTATTTGTGTGGTATCTGTTGTAACACCTCCTTTCTCATTTCTAATTTTTGTTATTTGGGTCTTCTCTCCTCTTTTTTTAGTTAGCCTAGCTAATGGTTTGTCTATTTTTTTTTTTTTCTCAAAAAACCAACTTTCTGTTTCATTGATCTTTTGTATCATTTTGGGGGTCTCTATTTCATTTAGTTCTGCTTAGTTCTTAATTATTTCTTTCCATCTACTAATTTTGGGATTGGATTGTTTTTGTTTTAATAGTTCTTTGAGGTGTAGTGTTTGGTTGTTTATTTGAAGTCTTTCCATTCTTTTGATGTAGGTGTTTATTGTAATGAACTTTCCTCTTCTTACTGCTTTTGCAGTATCCCATGGGTTTTGGTATGATGTGTCTTTATTTTAATTAGTTTCGAGAAATTTTATGATTTACTATTTAATTTCTTCTTGGATCCATATGTTGTTCAGGAGCATGTTGTTTAATTTCCATGTGTTTGTACAGTTTCCAGAGTTTTTCTGGTTATTGATTTCTAGTTTTAATCCATTGTAATCTGAGAAGATACTTGAAATGATTTCAATTAAAAAAAAATTTATTGAGGCCTTATTTGTGACCTAACATGTGGTCTATCATGAAGAATGTTCTATGTGAAGATGATAAGAAAGTGTATTCTGCAGTTTTTGGATGAAATGTACTGGAGGTATCTGCCGAGTCCAATGGTCTAAGGTGTGGTTCAAATCCTGTGTTTCTCTGTTGATTTTTTGCCTAAATAATTTATCCAGTATTGAGAGTGGAGTGTTCAGGTTCCCAACTATTATATATTTGGATCTATCTCTTTTCTTAGGTCTACTAGTGTTTGCTTTATATATCTGGGTGCTCTATGTTGGGTGCATAAAAATTTATGATTGTTATGTCTTCTTGCTGGATAGATCCCTTTATCATTATATAGTGGCCTTCTTTGTCTCTTTTTATGGTTTTTGATTTAAAGTCTACTTGATCCAATGTAAGAATAGCTACTCCTGCTTGATTTTGATTTCCATTTGTGTGGTATTTTATTTTCCATTGCCTTGCTATTATTCATGTGTGTCTTCACAGGTTAGGTGAGTCTCTTGAAGACATCATATAGTTGGGTGTAGCTTTTTAGCCCAATCTGTCAGTTGGGTTTTTTGAGTGGGCAGCCTAATCCATTTACATTTAGGGTTGTTACTGAAAGATATTGTCTTACTTCTGGCATTTTATCAATTTTCTTTTGGATGTTTTAAAAATCTTTTGTTTCTTTCTTTTCCTTTTATTCTTTGTCTTTTGTCATTGGTTTTTGGAGGTGATAAGAACAGTTTCTTTCTCTTTCTCATTTTTGTTCTACCAGCAGTTTTTCTTCTTTCTTGTGTATTCATGACAGTTATTATTGTTTTTGGATTCCAGATGCAGGATTCCCTTGAGGATTTCTTGTAGGGCTGGTTTTGTGGTGGTGAACCCTCATAGTTTTTGTTTCCCTGGGAAACATACTATTTCTCCCTAGTTTCTGAAAGATAACCTTGCTGGATATCATATTCTTGGCTGGCAGTTTTTCTTTTTCATTCAGTATTTTGAATATATTATCCCATTCACTTCTGACCTGTAGAGTTTCTGTTGTGAAGTCTACTGTTAGGACCTTTTAGGATTGAATCCGTTGGGGGCCTTTGAGCCTCCTGAATATGAAAGTTCATGTCTCTCCCTATAGCTGGGAAGTTTTCTGCTATTACTTCATTAAATATGTTCTCAATCCCTTTTCCTTTCTCCTCCCCTTCAGGAACACCCATGATTTGGATGTTTGTGTGCTTAAGGTTGTCTATGTCTCTTAGATTTTCTTCATTTTAAAAAATTCTTTTTTCTGGGCCAGCCCGGTGGCGCACTGGAGAGTGCGCTGCTTGGGAACGCGGCGGCGCTCCCGCCGAGGGTTTGGATCCCATGTGGAGACCGGTTCCCACTCACTGGCTGAGCGTGGTGCGGGCGCAACACCGAGGGTTGCGATCCCGTTACCGGTCAGTAAAAAAGACAAAAAGGAAAAAAAATTCTTTTTTCTTTTTCTTTTTTTGTCACTGAGCTATTTCAGAGAGACTGCCTTCAAGATCAGAAATTCTTTCTTCTGCTTGTTCTATCCTGCTGCTTAAGCCCTCAGTTGTGTTTTTTTATTTCACTGAGTGAATCTTTTAGTTCCATGAGTTCTGCTACCCTCTTTTTTAAAGTATTAATCTCTTTGTAGATTTCTTCCTTCATATCCTGGATAGTTTTGCTCAGTTCATTGTGTTGTTTAACTGTGTCTTCCTTAAGATTTCTACTCTGAATTCCTTTTCAGTCATTTGAAGTGTTTCCTGCTCTATGGGGTCTGGTACTTGAGAGTTATTGTATACCTTTGGCAGACTCATACTTTCCTTTTCTTTTTCTTTTTGTATTTCTAGTATCTCTGTGTTGATGTCTGATCATCTGGTACAGCAGCTGCTTCTTCTATTATTCTCTTTCTCTGGATTCTGCTGGTGACCCTCCTTGTGTCAATTCAGTCAGCTGGTTGGCAGCCCACCTGCACAGTGGCAGTGGCTGCTGCAGCTGCTGCTATGGTAGAAGGCTACCCTTGCTGCAGTGGTGGCTATGGAGGTGGCTTTAGCATGTTTCCCATATGGCAGCAGTGGCTCTAGCAGTGGCAGGCTGTTCATATGATGATGGTGGCTGTCTGGTGGTGCTGGTGGTGGTGGTGACTGCAGCAGTGGTGGTTGCAGCATCCACTTGCTTGACTGTGGTCTCCATGATGGTGGCCTGCACAGCTATGGGGTCTTCAGAGGCAGTGGGGTTAACCTAGTGGCAGAGGTGGCAGCAGTGGCTTTGGTGGCTGCCTCTTCTGACAACAGGGAACAATGCCTCTCTGGTGTCTGTGGTGTCCTTGGCTGTGTCCTTGGTGGCAGTGGGGTTACCTCATGGTGGTGGCAGTGGCACTGGCAGCTGCAACTGCCTCCCCCACACCTGCAGTGTCCTTGGGAGCAGCAGGGTTAACTCGTGGCAGTGGTGATGGCTGCGGTGACTGCAGCCTTCTCCCTCACATCTGTGGAGTCCACAGCCGCAGTGACCGGCTACCTGCAGGACTGCTTCTCTGCGAGGAGGTGCTCTGTGATGGGTTACATTTCTGGGAGCAGACAATGGCTCCGGCAACTGCAGAGGTGGGTGCTGGGCCCATTTTGATCTTCTGCAGGAGGAAAGCACCCTGGGCACCTCTAGTCTGCCCTCTTCCCAAAAGTCCTGGTCACCTAGTCATGTTATTTCTTCTTTCAGACTGAAAACCATGTTCTATAGCATCCAGCTAGAGCCTTGCTTATGTAAGTATTTTATGAAACAAGTTTTACAATGACAAAAATGATCAAATTAGATGGTTTTGAAAATTCAGTTTCATGACAATATTTACATAAGTATTATGAAATAGAGTTGTAAAATACAATGCAATCAAAATCATGTATAAAGACTGATTTGTATCAAGATTCAGCATGATTATCCTAATAGTGAGTTTTACAGCTTTTGTCTTTGAGGCTGTACATTTGTCATGTTACTTATCTTGCAGTAGTGACAACCTGCTTCTGTGTGTCTCAGTTGTCTCTATGGAAAGATGGGGAAACAGGCCCTGCAGCTGTGGGCAGAGAAACTGCATGCTGAGCTGCAAGGTCAGGCTCTCACTTGTGCCTTATATATCCCCATGACTAATGGAAAACATCCTTTTGAAAGGTCATGCCTAAGCACGGGCACGATGCTGGAACCTCCCTGTGGCATGGCCACAGGGCATCCGGGACAGGGAAGGGTGAGCTGAAGTGTGTCTGCCATTGAGCATCAGGACTAGGAGTAGGGCATCCTGATCTTTTCTGTCATTGAGTGGGATTATACTGGAACAGAAGACCCTGGTCTTCATGCCAGAGATCAGCTCCACGGATCTGATCTGGAGGGTCAGAGGACCACAGATGGGTGCAGGGGTATCAGTGTCCTCAGGGGTCTAGAGCCAGTACCAACTCTTCCTGCAGCAGTGCTGGCTGGAGCCTGTGACAATCCTGCCAAGAAAACTTTGGGAGACTGGTTGAGGAATTCGATGAGCTGGTTAGCATCTTGGGGCAGGGCCATTAGACAGGAGTCACATGTGAAAGAAAATCTGCTCACAGTGTCTTGAACTGAATGGGACAGACAGAAGCTGGTTTGGAGCTCACTGCATGGCTACCAAGCCTTGGCTACATGTGCAGATGAGCCTCTTTGTTCCTCAACTCACAAGCCAGATGTATTGTTCCCTGTTGTCAGAAGAGGCTTATTCTCACCCCAGAAGGTAATAAGCACAGCAGCTACTGGGGACCCTCTTCCTACCGCCGGCACTTGCTGCTGTGAGGGATGCCAGTCGGGTCAGGGCCAGCTGCCCCCAGAGCCGTGCCTCTGAAAGCTGCTGGCCAGAGCCTCTGACTCACTGTCACTCAGGAAAAGTGCTGCGGACACCGTGGCCTTGCCAATGCATGGTCAACATTTGCTGTGGATGGGAAAAGCCTGGAGCTGATGCCAGTGAATCATCATGGTGATCATCATGCCCCATGGTGACGACTCTAAGAGTGCCAGAGACGTCCACCCTTGTCCAGAAAACAGAAACAGAAGGAGATTCTCAGACGTGCTGTGGTGAAATGAGAGACGCTGACCGTGAAGACGGGAAGGTGTAGCTAAGACAGACACAGGCGTGGCCTTTCTCCTGTCTGACATTGCTGAGCCAAATGCTGGGGAAAAAAAAAGGGAAAGCAATGATCCAGATAGCCCTGTGCTCAAAGACCAGAGCTGGAGGGTGGGTAAGACCAAGGGGCATGAAGAGAGCCCTGGCCCAGCACACGCACACACCAGGACTTTACAGTCTGTTCTCACGGTGACCGTCCTTCTCGGCCCATGGTGTGGGTTCCTCTGGGTCCTGCCG
>NW_007733879.1:51049-62342 GCF_000696425.1 Galeopterus variegatus
AAATGTCATCACAGGTTTCACGTGCTTCCCGTCTAAAGACATAGGCCGTTTAGTAAGGTGGCACCCGAGTTTCCTTTTGTGAGTCTAGAACAGAAGAGTTTAAATCCCATTATTAGCACTTGCCGGGTCGTCAGGGATCTTTGGGCAAGTTCCTGAAGCTCTCTTGGCTTCCAAAATACAAGGAAGTGACATTCCCTGCTATGCTATTGTGAACATTAGATGAAGTAATGTTGATATTACTTAATTTAATGTTGATATTATTATTTAACTTATGGTTATTTGTCATTATGATAATCAATGTCAGGAAAATAACCTGAAATCTCAAATTTTAGGTACATATGCATCTATCTCCTTTCTTTACATCACCATGTCTCTCTAATATGTAAAGCAGATTAAACACATTATAATATTATGGACTTTGCTGTGTAATATGATTTCAACTGTGTTTAAAGAGACTTTATAATATGCATCACTGTGATATAAGACATTCATACATGGTGACTGATACGAGATACAACTCGCCACATATATGAATATGTGGAAGAAACATCCTGCAGGTTTTAAAAAAAATTTCATTGAGACATATTGGTTGTACAGATTTATGGAGTACAGAGCAGTTTCCATACATGCAGACAATGTATGTTGACCTGTTCAGGGTAATCGGCATATTCATTATTGAAAAGCTTAATCATTGCTTTGTGATGTGCACATTTGAGCTCCTCTCTTCTAGTTGTTTGGTTACATGCAGTAAAACATTATCGATTACAGATTTCTGGGTCAACTGTACATCAATATGGCTTATTTTTCCTGTCTCACTGTGGTTTTGTGTCCATCCAGCAGCCTCTCACTGTCCCTCCATCCTCTCCCTTCCCACCTCTAGGGACCATAGTTCTCTCTCCTTTTACAGTTCAGCCTATTATTTTATTTATTTGTTTATTTGCTTGTTTTGTTCTCTTTTCTTGGCTGTGACATATGAGTGAGGACATGTGGTATTTCTCTTTCTGTGCCTGGCTTATTTCACTTAACACGATTTTCTCTGAGTTCACCCACGTTGCTGCAAGTGGCAGGATTTCATTCTTTTCTATGGCAGAGTAGTATTATTCCATTGTGTATGTAATATACCACATGTTCCTTACCCAGTTGTCCGTAGACGGACCTTTAGTGGGTTCCAACTCTTGGCTATTGTGAGCAGAGCTGTGATGAACATGGGAGTGCAGGTGTCCCTTCCACATGATGATTTCCATTCCCTTGGGAGTATACCCAGCAGTGGGATTGCTGGATCTCATGGCAATTCTATCTGTAGTTGTTTGTGAAACCTCTCTTCTGCTTTCCATAATGGCTGAACTAATTTACAGTCCCACCAACGATGTAGGAGGGTTCCCCCTTTCTCCACATCCTCACCAGCATTTGTTTTTCTCTGTCTTCTTGATAACAGCCCGTCTAACTGGGGTGAGATGATGTCTTGGCGTGGTTTCTTTCTCCACATCCTCACCAGCATTTGTTTTTCTCTGTCTTCTTGATAACAGCCCGTCTAACTGGGGTGAGATGATGTCTTGGCGTGGTTTTGATTTGCATTTCCTTGGTGTTGAGTAATTTTGAGCATATCGTCATACACCTGTTGGCCATTTATACGCCTTCTCTTCAGAAATGTCTACTGAGCACCCTTACCTGTTTTTTAATGGGGTTATTTGTTTCTTTATTATTGAGTTGTTTGAGTTCCTTGTATATTCTGGAAATCAGCCCGTTGTCCAGATGCATGGCTTCGAAATACCTTCCCGCATTCTTTAGGTTGTCTCGTCACTCTGTTGATTGTTTTCTTCGCTGTGCAGAAGCTTGGTTTTTGTACTTTCTAAAGTGATCATGTGTTACTTTCAGCCATGAGGAAGGCATTTAAAGGAAAAGCAGTCATGAACTCTGAGAGTGCAAGAGTGCACGTTAACAGGTTTTCGGGAGGCCTCCTGCATGGTGGGCCCCTGGCCTCAGATTCCTCTGGAGGTCAGGCAGAAAGTGACCCTAATTTTCTTACTTTTCTTTAGATGAAGAGCAAGAACTCATATCATCAAACAGAATTTGTCCCCATATCAAATATTGGTGTTATTTCAAAATCTCATTTTTTAAAAAATGAAAATGCATAAGAATATTTAAATGTTAATCCTAATAGCTTCTTTTGAATGACCATTTTCTATGGGAAATAGCAATAGAAAAAAATCAAAAGTAACTTTAAAGCAAGAGAGAACCAAAGCAAGCTTCTCCTGGATTTGAAATTATCGCGAGGACCATATAAGTTTTCAGAAACGTTTCACTGGCCTAAGTCCATTAGAATAATAATCAGATAGTAAAATTAAACTGAAAGAGAAAATAGACAATTTCAAAATGAAATAAGTACATATTAAATCTGTATGCAGCCCACTTAATACCTTAGTATTCTGTTTCTTGTAAAGTAGAATGAGAACATTGAGATGTATGTTTTATTCACTTATTAAAGTTCAGCATTGCACAGATGAAAAGTGGCAAAGCATATGTTCCTTATAAATAATTAAAAAATTAACTCTTCAGACCGTGTGGTAGAAATCTATGCTTGTTGAGTAAAGGCACATTTTCCTTACACATGAAATAAACTAAACACATAAATACTGGATAGTTTTCTTTTGCAAAAATGTATATTTCTTTATTTTTTTAAAAAGTACATTCTTGGGGCTTAAGACATTGACTAATTAAAACTAAATACATTTATACCAATATAGGGAATGAAATATATGACCTTCTTTTACAATGAAGTCTTTATACTTGAATGTAGTGAGGCCGGCTCTCCAATGCCCTTCCTATGGATATTTTATAGCTTTCAGCCATAAATAGCTCCATAACCCAGATAAAATTCACCCTTGAATCTTGTACTGCATCTCAATATCTGCTGGAAATTCGCATTTTCCCTGTTTAATTGAGGACTTTTCTGATTTATGATTAACCTAGAATTATACACATTATACAGGAATTTTCAATTTTAAGGGAAGAATATTAATATATATATTTAAAAAACAAAACAAAACCGGGGCTGGCCTGGTGGCGCACTGCTACAGTGCGCCGCTTGGGAGCGAGGCGGCACTACCGCCGGAGGGTTGGGATCCCACATACAGACTGGTTCCCGCTCACTGGCTGAGCGATGTGTGGGTGCAACACTGAGGGTTGTGATCCGTTGCCAGACACGAAAAAAGACAAAAAGGAAAAAAAAAAAAAAAACCGTGACTAAAAATCATACAGTTTGCGGGGATCCCAAAGCTCCTTGACCTCAGAGTCACTTCTGAGGACCCCCAGCGGGGACCATCTGGGCAAGTCCCTCTAGACCAGTCCGGGGGCAGGTGCACCCGTGCCGCGCTGTGTGGGGTTTTCACCAAGGACCTGCCGCCCGGAGACCAGCGCCGGATCACAAATGGGCGGGGACCCCAGGTGAGTTTTTCCTACCATGTCCTGCATGGAGAGGGACGTTGCGCACGGAATGACTCGTTGTGGCCGGTCTGCCCCGTCATGCTCACAGCTTGCACAGAACCGGCCTTTGTCCCTCCTTCTGACGACGGGCACCGCGCTGTCCACGCCGGGACCCTCCAGAGCCAGGCCCCGCGGGCGCCTTGCACTGGGTGGTGCGGCAACCCTTGGGCTGCGGGCCCGCTGGGGGCGGTGGGCTCAGCCTGGATGGAAGCGCGGACTGTGCGGGGGCGGCGGCGTCTCAGGGGATCCCTGCCCCTCAGGCCCCGCACTCGGTCCAGCCGCACGTCTGCTCTGGGCGATTGGATGTTCGCTGCAGAGCCCGGGCTTGGGGGGCCGAGGGGTTGGGCCCCGGTCGGGTTCCCGGGTTGCAGCTGGACCCGCCGCGTCCTGTGAACGTTCACGGGGGTCCTTCTCACCAGGGCGGCACCGTGAGGCGCGAGCGACACCCCACTCATGTCCCCGGGTGCGCGCTTACCTGTGTGTGTCCTGGGGGGCCGGGCAGGGACGCGTCCTGTCACCACTTCAGAACCATCCACACGCACAGCAGCAGCAGCAAAAATGCCACACACGGAACAGTGTCACTTTCTGACATGAATCACCGTTAATGTTGTAGTTTAGGGAAACCTAGGCTTTGGACAAATTTTATCAGAAATTTCTCCTGGTGCCGCCTGCATGTGGGTCGTGGTTGGGATGGACAGATGCAGACACGCCTGGGCGCGGTCCCTTGAGGACGCCCCTGCTGCAGATGGTTCTACAGTGCGTGGTGTGTGGCCACGGTGACAGGAGCTCGGGTGGCCCGGCGCTCGCGGCACCTCCCTGGGGAGCGCGTGAGGGGCGTCCTCATCCCGGGGCTGCCTCCGTGTCCTGCTCCTGGGTCCCAAGAGGTCTTGAACCAACTGCAAACGCTCTGCTTTCGCGACCTTAGTGCCACGTGGCCACCGCCTTGGCGGGGAGCTGTGCGGCGCCTCCGTCGCTGTTTTGGAGTCGCGCTGGGTCCCCCGCGCACCCACCCGCGTCCCTCGGGGAACGCAGGGCAGGTGCTGCTCGGTATGGCTGGGACTTCTCCGCCTTTCGAGGGTGCTTCATCCTCAAACGACACACTGGATCGGGACAAGCCCCCTGTGAATTTGAGATATTTGTGGGACGCTTTAGTGTTTAAAGGAAGAGAGTGACTGTGGTTCTCCTCAGGGCCTCTGCGGGCGCACAGGAGAGCACAGCAGAGGCAACCAGGGTGCTGGGGCTCTGCAGGTGCACAGGAGAGCAGAGGCATCCAGGGTGCTGGGGCTCTGCAGGTGCACAGGAGAGCAGAGCAGGCATCCGGGATGCTGGGGCTCTGCAGGTGCACAGGAGAGCAGAGGCATCCAGGGTGCTGGGGCTCTGCAGGTGCACAGGAGAGCAGAGGCATCCAGGGTGCTGGGGCTCTGCAGGTGCACAGGAGAGCAGAGGCATCCAGGGTGCTGGGGCTCTGCAGGTGCACAGGAGAGCAGAGGCATCCAGGGTGCTGGGGCTCTGCAGGTGCACAGGAGAGCAGAGGCATCCAGGGTGCTGGGGCTCTGCAGGTGCACAGGAGAGCAGAGCAGAGGCATCTGGGATGCCTCTGCAGGTGCACAGGAGAGCAGAGGCATCCAGGGTGCTGGGGCTCTGCAGGTGCACAGGAGAGCAGAGGCATCCAGGGTGCTGGGGCTCTGCAGGTGCACAGGAGAGCAGAGGCATCCAGGGTGCTGGGGCTCTGCAGGTGCACAGGAGAGCAGAGGCATCCAGGGTGCTGGGGCTCTGCAGGTGCACAGGAGAGCAGAGGCATCCAGGGTGCTGGGGCTCTGCAGGTGCACAGGAGAGCAGAGGCATCCAGGGTGCTGGGGCTCTGCAGGTGCACAGGAGAGCAGAGGCATCCAGGGTGCTGGGGCTCTGCAGGTGCACAGGAGAGCAGAGGCATCCAGGGTGCTGGGGCTCTGCAGGTGCACAGGAGAGCAGAGGCATCCAGGGTGCTGGGGCTCTGCAGGCGCACAGGAGAGCACAGCAGAGGCATCCAGGGTGCCGGGGCTCTGTGGGCATGTGAGGTCGGCCTGGGAGTGAGGGACAGGCTGGAGCCTGGAGCCCCGAGAGCTCGGCGATGGCACCACCTCAGATCCACAGGCGATGCCAGGCTGGGGTGAGGGCTGAAGTCCCCCTGCCAACCCCAAACACAAGTGTGCCAGGCCGATGTGATGCCTTCAGGGCAGTGACCAAAAGACACTCGGCCATACAACCTGAGTGTAAATAGATAAATGAATAAAATCTAGAGTAGAGCTATTTGATCTGGTTATTTAGGGTGAACTTGGAGTAAAGTGAGGCATGTCAGAGCCCTGAAATCCTGTTTCACAGCTGTACTGTCTTCCTGGTTCATCCACGTTGTCCCAAGTGACAGAATCCCCTCTTTTTTAAGGCCAAATAGTATTTATTTCATTGTGTATATGTACCACATTTTCTTTATCCACCCGTCTATAAACAGTTAGGTTGACCTTGGTTATTGTGAATAGTTCTGCACTAAACATGGGGTGCAGATACCTCTTGCACATGCTGATTTCATTTCCTTTGGTACACATACCCAGCAGTGGGATCGCTGGATCATACGGCAGTTCTATCTACACTTGTGTGAGGGACTTCCATACGGTTTTCCACTATGGCTCTGCTAATTTACAGTCCCACCAACAGCAAGCAAGTGTTCCCTTCCCTTCACATCCTCACCATGACTTATTTTTTGTCTTTTTGGTGATAGCCATTGTAACAGGTGTGAAGTGATATCTCATTATGCTGAGTGAAATAAGCCAAGCACAGAAAGACAAATGCTTCATAATCTCACTTCTGTGAGGAATCTAAAAACGACGAACTCATACAGCAGAGAGAAGAGTGGACACCAGGGGCTGTGAGCTGTGGGCACTGGGGAGATGCTGGTTGGAGGATACAAAGTTTCAGTTAAGAGGAGCGGGTTCAAGAGATCTACTGCGCAGTATGGCGCATAGTTAGTAATAATATATTGTATATTTCAAAATTGCTGTAAAAGTAGATTTTAAATGTTCTCACCACAAAAAAATGATAAGTAGGTGAGGGATATATTAGGTTGATTTAATCTTTCTACAATGTATACATATATCAAAACATCACATTGTATTCATAAACATGCACAGTTATGATTTATCAATTAAAAACACCATGACGTTCTTCTGAAAATATAATTTGTCCACTTTCACTCATTCCCCAGTTGTGTCCTGCAGGCACTGGGTATCGCCTGGGCAGCTGATTGGCCACCACCAGCGCTCTAAGCTTCCTGCTGATGTGATTTTTTTTTAGGTCCTTGCAGCCATTGTGTGAGGTAAATTCAATTTTACTCATTTTATGACAGCTACTAGGTTCAGCGTGGCTAAGAACCTGCCCAGGGTCACACAGCAAAGAAAGGCTGCGATCTGGGCCCGGTTTGCTGAGTCCACAGCTCATTCTCTCTAACCCACCCATCCAACCTCTTCTTCTGAACAGGAAGGGTCTGTAATTTATTTCACAGAGGGGAGGGGAGGGAGGGAGGGAGAGAGAGAGAGAGAGAGGGAGAGAGAGAGAGAGAGAGAGAGGGGAGGGAGGGAGGGAGGGAGGGAGAGGGAGAGACAGACAGAGAGAGGGAGAGAGAGAGAGAGAGAGAGAGAGAGGGGCTGCTCTTACCTATTATGAGAAGGGCTTCTCATTTGGAGAACAGATGCCATTTGATGAAGCTGACAGTCTTGCGTGGACGTCACCTTGCCCAAGGTCCGTCCAAGCCACACTAATGTGCTCCTGTCCTTCCCAGGTGGGGCCTTCCCTGTCCATCCCAGGTAGCTGTCCCTTGGCCTCATCAGAGGCTCCGAGTTGAGGTCAAGTATCCAGCAAACCCAGCCGCATCCTCCTGAGGAGTCTGCATGGGGAGGGGTGACAGTCTCCTTAGAGGACCTCGTCTGCAGCCTGTGGTGCAGCTGGTCAAGCTTGAGGAGGGGATGAGGGTGGGCATCCCCCTGCTCACAGTCCCCCCCCCCCCCATGCTCCTTCCTGAAGAACCAGGTCTGTAAAAAGCCCCAAAGCCACCTGCACCCGTCCTTTCAGCCCCCTGGTCAGTTCCAACTCTTCCAGAAGGTCAAGGACTGCTCCTTGAACACTGCCCTGGCTGGTTCTATCCTCAGAGCTCACCCTAAATCACACCTTGCTTGCACAAAGCGAAAAGTGTCAACAAAAGAACAAGGTGACCTTCTGGTAGTGCCACCTCCAGGAAACACAGCCTTGAAATCAGCTCTGTGGGGGAGGCACAGGGCCACCAGCAAAATCCAGACATGGATAGGGGTGTCACACAGACTACCTCAGGGTGTCCCTTACCCCTTCCTCCTCCAGCCTGGAAAACTGACACCTGAAACAAAACTTGTCACTTGCAAATGCCCCCCCGCCCCTGCACACATTTTACTTTCAATGACCACCAAAGGCATTTGGAGCAGTTAGGTCAGAATGAGGAATCTGCTCCAGCCTCTTAAATAAAAGCACTCACTCATCTCTCTTTCACCCACACACAAATGCACATTCCAAACATTCATGCACATGCCTGGAAAACATGCGCATCTCACCCGCCTCTACTCCTCAGCGACCTTGACACTTGGCTGCACAGACACCCCTCTCCCTCCGCGACTTGGCATGTTTCTGTGACCAGCAGCCAAAGGCATCAGTAGCAATTTTTTCCCATTTTTACACAGTCCTTAAGGGTACGTTCCCCTGGTTTATTAAGTTGCTTGTAGGAAGGAACATTAAATTGTGCATGACTGCACAAAGAGTAGCCTTTTCTTCCCCAGGCAGACAAATGGAAGACCTTTTAAAACTTGACATTTAGCAAAGTCATGGACTCTCCAACTGGGGAAAGTGTTGTGAAAAATAAACCCTGTCTCTGGGTTTGTAAAGGGGCCTGTCTGCGAGGTGGCCTGAGGTCTGTGCTTGCTCTTCCTGAGAGTCTCTGGGATGCTATTTCCTGATAAGAAGTGGAGTTTGGAGGGAGAAAGGAAACCCAGGTGGCTCCGAAAGCCCAACCTGGTCTCCGAAATAGCAGTTCTCCAATTCTAGATACAGCTCAGCCCACCACCCCCTTCAGGCCTCCTCCCCCTCCCGCCTTCCCCTGGATCCCCAGTGACACTTGGTTGTGACAGAACGGGGCGTGTGTAGCTTGGTTGTAGACATAGTGGGCATCTAAGCTGCACAGGATTCTGAGAGATCTGACTTTTGTGCTGTTTTTGTAGAGGGTGTTCCTCCCGGCTGGCTCACTGCATGGCCCTGTCCCCCGTGCATGTACATCACAGTTTGGGGAGTTGGAGGGGGTTTTGTCAGAGAATGTGGGAGGGAGCTCTGCAAATTTGGAAGAGTGAGGCCTTTCATTTAAGCGGCTGAGATTTTCCATGCAGATAAGTGTGAAAGAAGCATTTCAGTGTGGAAATCAGAGGTGATTGCTACCTGGGACTCTGATGAAAACCCAAATCAGCTGAGGGCACAGCTGGGGCTCGGCCATCCCCTCTCTGCCTTTGGTGCAGACATCATGCTTGCAGGTCATTCCAGGGGTGTGGAGGATGCTCTAGACGGTGTGTAACCACATGCCCTCATGGGATGAGGTGCTCTCCAGAAATGCTCATCTCGTCACCAGAGTCAGACACAGGGAGCATCCACCAGAATGGGAAAACACGTCCTACCAGGAGTTGTCTCGGGGCTGTGGTCACATTAATACCAGTTGGCAGTGAACTCAGGTCAGGCAGAGCCAACATTTGAGCTTCCTGTCTCCTTTGTGATCCACCTCCATACGGGCATGTACCTGTGCCCAGTTCAAAGTTGTTTGGAAGTGGGAAGAAAACACAGACTCTAACTCCATTTTTACAGGTTCAAAACAGTCATAATCCTTGCTGAAATTCTGCAAAAGGCCCAGTCTTTGAAAAGTATCGTTTTATTTGTACACCAATGACATTGTTAATAATCCAAGTTTGATATGGCTGTTGAAGTTTAAATGACCTGGTTTACACTCAAGATGTACCTATATTACAACTCCTCAAATCGTTTGAAATTAGGGAAAAAATGTGATATCTTTGTATAGCACTTTATAGTATATAGAACATTTTCTTAAACATTTTATTGCTCAAAGTAACCTTATAAAATGGATGAAAATGCTGAGACTCGGAGAAGTGAATGAACTAAACTAAATGAGGTTTTCTGGGCCCAAATACCTCGTTTAGTTTAGTTCTTTCATTTCTCCAAGTCTCAGTGTTTTCGTCCATTTGATCCTCAGCCTGGGCCACCTGGGGCGGAGTGTTCACTACCCGGTGCTGCCTCCTACGGTTTTTGTTTTTATCTTTACTTAGCACTAAACCAAATGATTGTTCTCTCTGGAACTCAACAGGTGGGTTGAGCAGCTGTAGTTCATTCTCTCTGAACCAGACTGTCATGGATTTTCTGTCTCTGTGAGAGACTGATTACAAGCTCTGCTGTGTCTGTATGATTCTAGGTTGTAACCCCAGAGCCAACACTCTGGCCCCACTAGACCCCAGATTCTGATTTTCCTACAAGCAGCCCTTGTTTGCCACAGATGACATTTTTATTAGCTTTGGTTTGGTTATTTTCTTTTGCATTTGTTTGTGGCTGGTGCTGTTGCACATGAAACCACAAAAATGTTTTTCATAAAACCTTGAGGCATCGTCATTGGTCTTATATAAATAAGTCAGACCAAGGAATGATCTAACCCAGGGCAGGAGGCATCAGTCCTGAAGATGTTTCATTTTTATTTTTGACATTTAATAATTGTACGTATTTATGGGGTACAGCATGATATTTTGATACATGTATGCAATGTGTAATGATCATGTAAGGGTACTTAACATATCCATCACCTCAAACATTTATCATTTCTTTGTGTTGGGAACATTCAAACCCCTCTCTTCTAGCTATTTTGAAAATATGCAGTAAATTATTGTGAACTATAGCCACCCTTCAGAGCTATAAAACACTATAACTTGTTCTTCCTATCTAGGTGTAATTATTTATCTGTTAACCAACCTCTCCCTATCTTCTGCCTCCCTCCGCATCCCAGACTCTAGTAACCCCTGTAATAAATCAGGCTGGTGGAGTGTCTGAGAGGCTTCAATCCACCCAAGGCAAGTAGGGCTTTTATGAAGTTTTCCATGTTTGCTTACAACAGTTATGATGTCCTTGTTAGAGCCCCACATACACATTTACAGGGTGCAAAGCAGAAGCTGAGGGGCCAGCTCTCCACTGCAGAAGTGTCTGGACTCTGGAGGGCATTACAGTAAGTAAGGGTCAACTCTAAGAATGTTCTAGGACAAGGCTCAACTCCAGAGAATAGTCTAGAATAAGGCTCGATTCTAGGGCTCAGTCTGCACCAAGATATACAGTTTGACAATGAAAAACCCTTTCAGAGGTTTGAAGGGCTTGCAAACTCCTTTTTGGACCTGAGACTTGTGCACTCTCTGCCTCTATAATTGACAGCCCGGTACGAGAAAGATCCACACCTCCCGGAAGACACAGGATGCACCTGCCATCCGGTGTAATTCAGAGGAAAGTTCTCTCATCCTGATGGACGTTTCCACCACACACTATCTAGTTGGTGGCTGCACAGAAAGGCAGATGAGCTCCTCCTGACAATGAGCACATTGTCTTCGAGGGAGCCTGTTTCCTGCAACGTCCTTTATTTACTTCCCCCCTGCAGTGGCTCTTCACCTTCCCTTAACTCTCCTGTTACGCCTTTTTTTTTTTTTTTTTTTTTTGTTTTTTTTTTTTTTTT
>NW_007733879.1:63342-78465 GCF_000696425.1 Galeopterus variegatus
TTACTGACCAGTAACGGGATCGCAACCCTCGGTGTTGCCCCCGCACCGCGCTCAGCCAGTGAGCAGGAACCAGTCTCCACATGGGATCCGACCCCTTGGCGGGAGCGTGGCGCACTCTCCAGTGCGCCACCAGGCCGGCCCCCTGTTACACTTTTTACTTTACTTTTTATCTTTATGGTTTTCCCACTCTTCCATTGGATTGTTATTTCATATAAAGTGCACTCTGTCTTCTTTTCCACTCTTTTTTTGGTTGTGATTGCTCAAGTAATTGAGAGTCCACATGGCGTTCAGCATGACCAGAAGGTAACCTCTTGGAAATCATGTGACAGTGAGGGAGACGTACAAATAGAAAAATGAGAAAGGGAGAAATGTGACATTACTGATGTGTCATGTGAAGAGAAACTGATGTGAGGTGAGCTTTGGGCTAATGTGATAGGACGAGCAGAGCATCTGTCCAGAGGCCAGCTGGGTGACCTGCAGTTGTCTGTGTTGGTAGCTCAGACACTGTCTTGTGCCTGCTCTGAGGAGGGGGTAGGCTGTGATGTGGTCGTCACCCCCACCTTCAGAGCCCCTGCTGGATAGGGTAGATCCATGAGGTGATGGCCACAGGGGCAGCTGTGCTGAACATGGACCTCAGACTCAGACTGGAATCATAGAAAAGTGAAAATTATGGCAGGAAATCCTACCTGCACTGAAGCCAAACTGTATCCTGAAGTGAGTGGCCCTTTCCTGGTCCACCTGCCCTGTGGCATCGATGTAAAGGAGGAAGAGGACGAAGATGACCAGGAGGAAGAGGCACTGGGAAAAGCACCTCACACTGAAGGGACTCTCCGGATATGTCAGGACATCTCCTGAGCTTGCTGCTGCCCTTCTCAGACTCATGCACACCTGCTCAGGTGATTGCTGGGATCCCAAGGAATGGTGACAGGTGGCTGAATTCCTGCTTTTCCGGTGCAGCAGATGTGGAGAAGCCACTCAAGTGAACTGAAGGTGTGAAAATATTGGCGTGGCTCAGCGGGCTGTCCTGAGTTCTCTCTCCACCTTCAGGTCCATTCCAAGTCACACCTGGGGCTGGTTTCCACAGGGAAGCCCAGGGAGAGTTACCGACTGTGGTGAATTCTAAGTGAGACCTATGCATGGGAGCAATTACAAATAATGTGAGCTACGATGTGGAGAGGCTCGCTCCATGAAGGAGAGGTGATATTTTGTTCATGATTTGTAGGAATGAGCCTGCTCTGGCAAAATAATATCAGCTTTGGCTGTAAAGCTAGACTGGATGGTAGGAGAAAGCACTGACATTAAATGTGCTGTTATTGGTCATTTATAGCTTTTTTTATTGAAGACAAGATGTTTTATTTTGTGTCTTAACCCATCTACATGCTTTCCATCACTGTTATTTTACCATGTTTTGACATCTACATTGACAGATTGGAGAGTAAGTTCAAATCTGTGACAATGTTTGTATTTATCTCCAGCTCGATGTGGCCCTGCCCTGGTGGCAGGGATCTGCCAGTCCTCTAGACTGATGGTTCTGGTCTGTTGCCATGGCTGAAGAGCAGCTCACCATTCGAGCCGTGCACATTGGGGCCAGTCTCACTGAGGCAGCGTGATCCATAGAGACGGGGATCATCACGGTGCACGGTGGGGCCAGGTGCAGGGGCTGACACTGGGCCTAACTGGAGTAACTTCAAGGGGTAGAAATGCCACGTTGAGAACTCACTGTCCATGGAGCGGCTTTGACAAGATCCTCTGCTGTGTTGTTCCAAGACTGCCCTTCAGGGTTTCCACACCTGCTGGGGAGGACTGGCCACGACCACGCCAGGTGCAGCATCTCCCCAGCCCAGCCCGGCCCGGCCCAGCCCGGCCTAGCCCAGGGAGGTGCTGGAGAATAGAAATGATATGGAATATATTCCACAAGCTTCCAGAGTTTATGGTCATGGAGAGAAATATGTCAGAATGACAGCTCTGGGAGGAGCACACAACTGCAGAAATAAATTTCAAAATTGCAAATACTTGAGAACTGGACAAAGTTTATTTTGTTCTGCTTCGGGGTTTTTTCTTGTCAAGTCCACAGAACGTATAAGCACACTTAGAATATCTGAAAATCTGTCAGCAGAATTTGAAATACTTTGTGTCTTCACTGCGCTGGTGCTTTGGCCTAGTTTATCCACTTCTTTGGGTGACAAACTCGTACAAATGTAATTTAATTAAGCCACACACATCACACAATGAGCCATGCTCAATCACACGGCCATTTGCCTAAACAACTTCTTTCTGGGGCTGGTTGGGCTCTTGGTGGAAATCCTCATGGGGCTGGCCCAGGGGTGGCCAGTGGAAAACCCATGATGTTCTGTTCAATCTTTCTGTAGTGTACACAATTCTGTAAGTGGCCCGAAACCCATAATGAGATAGATTTTAAAGCCATGAAGAGTAAATACGGAGTCTTTGCATTTCTTGTGGGTGTGAGTGACATGAAGTGACATAAAGAAAAATTAGATTTCTTCAAATGGCTTAGAAAAACTGAGGTGTTGACTCCGGGAGCCCACCTAGGAGGGAGCCCACCTAGGAGGGAGCCCAGTAGGACATCCTGATGCTGGTGGGGACAGCTGGGGTTTGAGCAGCTGCCATCAAGCCTCCACAACAATGTGCTCTTGTTGAATTCATAAACTTTCCTCAAAGACCCACAACTAGGGCAAAGACGCAGCTTAAGACCTGGAGAAACTTTTTCCCCTAGTGTGGCCCCAACCCGTATTTTAGATATTGAGACATGTTACAGTTGGGTTCTGCCTCACTGTGACATCCTCAGAGTCCCTGGTCACCAGCACTCCCATTTACTCACTTATGCGAGGGCCTCCACACCTGCTGGGCTGGTGTGGGAATGTTTAGAGAGAGTAAAAGGGACACACTTACCCAGGACTTTCAACCTTGTCCTGTGTGTCCCATAATCCTCAAACCCAAGTACAGTCATACCCCTTATCCATGGGGGATGCAGTCCAAGACCCCCAGTGGAAGCCTTGGGGACCACTGAACCCTATATAAACTATGTTTCTTCATATATGTATACACACACACACACACACACACACACCTATGATAAAGTTTAACTTACAAATTAGGTGCAGTAAAAGATTAACAATAGCTAATAATAAGACAGAACAACTATAACAATAGAATGTAATAAAAGTCATGTGAATGTGTATCTCTCTCTCAGAACATCTCGTTGTCCCATCCTCAACCTCTCCCTCCTGCGCTCTGTTGATCTGATAACCAAGAAGGCTACTGAGTGACTAGTAGGCAAATAGTAGGTATAGTATGGGTATGGGACAGAGGAGGACAGTGCAATATTCTGCCATGCTGCCCAGAATGGTGCACAACTTAAACTTATGAATTATTTATCTCTGGAATTTTCCATTTAATATTTTTGGATATGATTGACAGTGGGTAGCAAACTGTGGAAGTGATACCTCGGGTAAGGGGGTACTATAAATGCTAGCAGTATATGCAGCTCCCGCTTACAAAAGTGGTTCTGCGTGGGTTATGCTCTGCTTTCAGCCTGTGGTGAGACAGAGGGCCTCATGAGGAGGTTTCCTTCCACATAGTTGACACTGTGTCAGCACACCACGAGTGCTCCTTTCCAGCCTGTGGAGGGGTGATGAGGTGGCATTGTTAAGTGAACAGAGGTAAGACCTGCTGACAGACCAGGTATTAGGGATGAAGTCAAGGAGTACAATGACTCAATTTTTAGCCAGAGGAACTGAAAGGAAGATCTGGCAATGATGACAGGAACCAGCATGTTTATTGTGGAAAGACTTGTAACAAGTTTGGATGAAATAGGAACTTTCTGCTAGAAAAAAAAAAAACACTTAAAATGAAGAGCCACCATTCATAGGAGAATGAGAGAAAAGAGATAAGATGAACAAAATAGAAAAGGATTGAGCACCAGGGATGGAATCACACTGAGTCGCCAGGTTTGAGAAGTGGAGGGAAACAATTAAACAAATTATACAGGAAAAGCAAAAGTGAAAGACTGGAGAGGAAAACAGAAAATTGGGGGATGTGGAAACACTCAAAAAGTCACAGAGAAGAACTGAGGGTCACACAGAAGCAGGCAAAAAACAGAGCAGGCCGGGGTCTTAAGGTACAAGTCAAGGCTAACTACTCTACCTGGAAGCTGGCAAGAAAAAGCACACACCCAGGGTCCTAAGGCAGGAGAGAGGGTAGCCCGCTCTGTCCAGAAACAGGCAAGAAACAGAGCATTCCCAAAGTCCTAAGGCAGGAGCTGAGGGCAACATCCCCAACCTGGAAGCAAGCAAGGTGCATGCTGAAAACTCCCCTTCCATGCAAGTGGCCCACCACAGCCACTGCCATAGCCACAGCTGCTGCAAAAGCAGTTTGATGCCACAGCCACTGTGGAGGTGGCCTGCCAGACTCTCAACTGCATTGACACAAGGAGAGTCACCAGTGGATACCCAAAAAAGAGGAAGTCTCTCTTCTCAAAACTCACTCCATAGTAAGAGAAGGAGCAACTGCTCTACCAGATGAGCAAACATCAATGTAGTGATACTAGAAATAAGAAAACACAAGAAAATATGGCACCACCAAAAGAATACAATAATTCTCAAATACCAAACCCTTTAGAGCAATAAATCCTTGAAATGTCTGAAAAGGAATTCCATGCAACAATCTGAAGGATACTCAGTGAGATATCAGAAGACTCAGTTAGACAACATAATGAAATGAGGGGAAAAAAATCAAGGATATGGAGGAGAAGAATGTAGCAGAACTCATGGTACTGAGAGTTTCACTCAATGAAATAAGTCTTAAAAAAAAAAATTGAGAGCTTAAGCAGCAGGCTAGAACAAGCAGAAGAATTTCTAATCTTGAAGATAGTCTTCTTGAAACAGCCCAGGTGGACAAAAAAAAAAAAAAGGAAAAAAGAATTTTTAAAAATGAAGAAAATCTAAGAGAGCTAGCAGACAACCTTAAACACACAAACATTCAAACCATGGGTGTTCCAAAAGGAGAGATAAAGGAAAAGGCATGGTAAACCTATTCAATGAAATAATAACCAAAAACTTCCCATGTATACAGAGAGACACAAACCTTAAGATCCAGGAGGCTCAAAGATTTCCAAACAGATTCAATCCAAGAAGATCCTCTCTAGCTTTGATCCAAGTCAAACCTGGCAAAGCTCAAAGACAAGAGAAAATCTTAAAAGAAGCAAGATGAAAGTGTCTAGTCACCTATAAGGGAGCCCCTTAGAATAACAGCAGACTTCTCAATAGAAACTCTGCAGGCAAGAAGAAAATGGGATGATATATTCAAACTACTAAAAGAAAAAAACTGCCAGCCAAAAATACTACATTGAGCAAGGCCATCTTTCAGAAATGAGGGAGAAATAGTGTATTTTCCATCACCACAGGAACAGCCCTACATGAAATCTTCAAGGGAGTCCCAGAATCAGAAAAACAATAATCACTACCATGAGTACACAAGAAAAAACCCCACAGGTAGAACAAAAATGCAAATGAGAAAGAAAAAGAAACTAAATCTTACCATCATAAAAAACCATAATGACAATGTAATAATGCCCTGGCTTTATTTCTGATTTTAGTAATTTTGGTTTTCTCTCTTTTTTTCTTGGTCAATCTAGATAAACGTTTGCAAATTTTGTTGATCTTTTTGAAGAACTGACTTTTGGTTTTGTTGATTTTCTCTATTGTTTTTTAATTCCCTATTTCTTACATTTCTGTTGTAATCTTTGTTATTTCCTACTTATATTTGCTTTTGGTTTAGTTTGCTCTTTTTTACCTATTTTCTTAAGGTAGAAGTTTACATTACTGATTTGAGATTTTTCTTATTTTTAACATAGGTGTTTATGAGTATAAATTTTCCTCTAAGCACTGCATTCTATTAATTTTGATATTTTTGTGCTTTGATTTTTATCTGAGTACTCTCTAATTTCCCAGTGATTTTTCTTTCTGCCAATTGTTTATATAGGAGAATGTTGTTTAATTTCCACACATGTGGATTTTCTCAATTTTCTATGATGTTAGTCTTTTTAAATGTATTAAGACTTGCTTTATGGTCAAAAAAAATTAAAGCATATTTACACTTACATTAGTTTGAAAAAGAAAGAACTGAAATTCAATACTGTACTGGGCATTTTTCCCTCTGGCATACAAACTGTATTCATTATTGTGAGAAATAAGATTTCATGCAGTTAAAAATTATTAGGATGTTAAATTTTGTTTTGTGCATTTTACCACAATTAAAAAAAAAAAGTCATAGAGTAAAAGAGTAAATTCTTTTAACTAATTATTATGGTCTGAATGTTGCATCCCCCCCAAATTCAGTGTTGAAACCTAATGCCCCTGGATGGTGGTATTACAAGGTGAGACCAAGGGGCCAGCCCGGTGGCGCACTGGAGAGTGCGCCGCTTGAGAGCACGGTGGCGCTCCCGCTGAGGGTTCGGATCCCATGTGGAGACTGGTTCCCGCTCACTGGCTGAGCACGGTGCGGGAGCAACACCGAGGGTTGCGATCTCATTACCGGTCAGTAAAAAAAGACAAAAAGGGGAAAAAAAAAGGTGAGACCAAGGCTGGTAGGTTACTCACTTGGTTAGAGTGTGGTGTTGTAACACCGAGGTCAGGGGTTCATATCCACACCCTGACCAGCTGCCAGAAAAAAAATTGTAGCAGGTGGGTTTTTTGCGGGGTGATCAGATCATGAGGGTGGAACCTCCATGAACAGGATCAGAGCCCTTATAAGGGGCTAAAGAGCCAGAGCGCTCCTCTCCCACTACAGAGGATACAGCACAAGGTGCTGTTTCTGTGAACTGGGAAGCAGCCCTCACCTGAGCCTGAATCTGCTGGCACCTTGACCTTGGAGTCCCAGCCTCCTGTACTGTGAGAAATAAATTTCTGTTGTTTAAAAGCCACCCAGTTCATGGTATTTTGTTTTAGCAGCCCAACAGACTATGAAACTGATAATTAAAATTTCAATTAATTATGATTCAATTAGCATTAGAAAATTTTTAAAAATGAAGTCAATAATCATGCATTTACCTATTGCACTAGTCTTTATGAATTGCTTTTCTGAGAGGAAACTGGTGTCAGGGAAACAGTAGAGGCTCAGGTGTAAGGCCAGGGTCAAGGACTTGTGTATCTCCTGGTGAGTCTCTCAGCCTTCCTGGCCTCAGCTTCCTCATCTGCATAGCTAGGATGGTCATTAGATTTATTTTAATCTCTAAATTTATATAGATTTCACCAGCAAAAATCCCCCAAATATGACCCATGAGAGATAGAAAATACTTGTTATTTTGGATTCCCTTCCAACTTCAGAATGCATATATCTTGCTCTCTGTAAAACTTTTTGGAATAGAACTTAAATGATTAATATACTTATAAATTGAAATGAAGATATTAAAATTGATGTGGAATTTTAGAGGGAAGTTCGATTAACTCTCTATTTCAAATATGAACAAGATTATTGGATACTTATTACTTTCAGCAGTAGACACAGGTTATTAATTTGTTTTTATTGCAAACTAGAATTAAATTAGTGAATGAATTGCTTTTTCGGGGACTAGAACTTAGTATGATTGAGCTTGTTTGGGGAAAATGAAGCATTGCAAAAAAGAGTGCTATTACTGAGAGAACTGCTTTTGTTTTCTGGTTAAAACGAAATAATTAAATCAGTTAAAGTTTGGTTTTTTTCAAATAGAGAAAAATCCTGTTTGAAGTTTGCTTCTGATATTCAAAAAGAGGTTTTTTTTTTTTTTTTCTTCCTTTTTTTGTCTTTTTTCGTGTCCGGCAACGGACCGCAACCCTCAGTGTCACGCCCGCACCGGACCGGGACCGGCAACGGGATCGCAACCCTCGGCGCCGCGTCTGCCCCTCGCTCAGCCAGTGAGCGGGAACCGGTCTGTATGTGGGATCCGAACCCCCGGCGGGAGCGCCGCTGCACTCCCAAGCGGTGCACTGCAGCAATGCGCCACCGGGCCGGCCCCAAAAAGAGGGTCTTTTAGCATGAGGTTTCTATAACCATATCTATGTCAATTGACATAGATTATTAATAATTTTTGTCTTATACCTGTATTTTCCATTTCAGTTGTGTTCTTCTCATTGCCAAGAATTATGCATTCCTTGAAAATAAAGATGAGATAATAGCTTCCACTCTCCTTTCCAATTTATGCTCTTTCCTTTTGATCCAAGCTCTCCCATTCAAGGGTGACCATATGTCCTGGTTTGTCTGGGAGAGTGCAAGTTACATCTGTTGTTCCAGGTTACTTACTAGTAGCACCTGTTTTCACACCTAAAAGTGTCCTGCATGGGAAGATAGATTATTTGATCTCCTTAGTCACACAAGGCTGCATGCCAGTCATCCTGGTGCGGGACTGTCCAGTCACTGTGACAAAGCCAGCTCTTCCCCTTCACATGATGGTTGGTCCCTGGGAAGGATTCCAGGAGCAGCAGCCAACTGCATCTCTGTTTACAGTCAGAGACAATGGAAGATATTAAACCTCTGGGATTGATTGACTACCTCTTCTCTATGAAGACGTGTGTTAGGGGTGGCACTAGGCAATGTGCCCCACCCTAAGTCTTCCTTGGTGCTTTTATGAAGAATGAAAAACTCAGGGGGCAAAGCTATGGTTGGATAACACCTTCCTGTGTTTGTCTTGTAGAATGAAAACTGGGCTCCAATTCTGACCATGCAATCTGTTTTTCTCCCAAGCTTTTTATTTTGAGATATTTCAATCTTACAGAAAATTTGTAAAACTACTACAACACTCACCATAGAATCACTGATGGTTAACATTTTGTCACATTTGCCTGGGTGCTTGTGTGCATGTGCATGCATCATGTTTGGGAAGCTACTTGAATGCAAATGGCAGACATCCCTCACACAACCCTAAAACCTTCAGCATGTGTTTCCTGAACAATGACATGTTCCTTAATTCCTGTGATATTGTGGCACTCTCATGGAACTTAACACTTAGGACAGTTTATCCAGTAAAATATCCAGATTCCCCAAGCCTTCTCATTGATGTTCGTTAAAGGTATTTTATGTGTTTGACCCAGGATCTGATAAAACTTCCCTTTAGTTCCTGCAGCTCTCAGGCTCCTTTCATCCTCCACACACTTCCCATCTTGCCTGTCTGTCACGGCACTGCGATCTTGAAGCACTCAGGCCATGTGTGCTGCAGATGCCTCATTATTTGCATTTTCTGAGCATTTCCTCATGTCTAGATTCAGGTTCAGTATTTTTGGCAGAAATACACCAGGAATCTCTTCTCATTGGATCACATCAGAAGAAACACGACGTCAGTTTGATTCATGGGTGGTGGGGTGGAAGTTGCTGACCTGGTTCAGAAAGCTTCTTCTGGACTTCTCCATTGTGAGGGTAACCTTGCCCTGTGTGCTTAGTAAACATCAGTGAGATGACGTGCTGTGACTCTGTGCAGATACCATCCCCAAAACACTTTTGCCCTATGGTTCAACAGCCTTCGTTATTGCACTGGTGAATGCAGTAGGCAGAATTCTGGCCCCGTGCAAGGACCTGCAACCAGCCCAGCAACAACCACTGAGCCGCCACAGGAAGTGCCCCAGGCTCTCGCAAGCCAGAGTGGTGGGGGGCCTCAGGCCTGAGCCATGCCCCCGACACGTGCAACCAGTCCAGTGATGACCCACCAAGCTGCAGCAAGAGCTGGGTTCCTGAGCTGGGGTGGTGGGGATGAGGGCTTTTGCCACTCCCCTGTGATGTTGGCACCAAGCCCAACAATGACAAGCCACCACTGGAAGCCACCTGGTTTCTCCTGTGGGAATGAGGGGGTGCCACAGGCTTCAATCCCACCCTTCCCCCTTCCTCCTTCTTCCATTCCATCTCCTTCCCCCTTCCCCTCTCTCCCTTCTTCCCAACTACTCCACAACATCATAGAATGTAAAAAAAAAAAAATTAATAAAAATAAAATTTTAAAAAATAAAAATTAATAAAAATTAAAAATAAGAAAAAAGAAAAATGAATTTTGGCCCCATGACCTTCAGGTGTTGCTCCCATGATTATGTCACATTACAGGGCAAAGGGACTTTCCAGATATAATTGAGGTTCCTAATCACTTGGCCTTAAGACAGGGAGGTTATTCTGGGTTATCCTCGCAATACAATCACCTCTCAAAGGCCCCACCTTCCACCACCATGTTGGAGGTTAAGTTCTAACATGAGCTTGGGGGACATTTAAACCACAACACCCTTGGCATCTCAGAATCGATCTAAATAAAGCCCAAGGTTTCTGAGGTGTGCCATTCAGGCCTCCCTCCAAGGGGAAATGCTCCAAGCAGGGCAGGGGGTGGCAGCTGGATCTGCCGCGGTCTCCACTGTGAGCTTCTCCCAGCCAAGGCCTGGGCATGGGGTAGCTGCCACAACCGTTCCCACTGAGCTGCCCCACAGAAGCTCCACACGTGTCCCCGGGCTGCTCCCCCAACCCAGCAGGCAGCCACTTCACTACTTCTCATTGGCCCTGCCTGAGAAGTAGTGTACGGTCTCAGTTCTCATTTTGTACACAGAGCATGGCATTCTGTATACTCTACTGTGACTTCCTCGTTAACTTAAATGGAGATCCTAAAGATCCCCTCACTGTCACTACAGCTTTACACTACACTGAGTGGAGGTCCCACTCTAGCTTACTCAGTAGCTCTCTCATCAGTAGGCATTCAGGTAGTTTCTACGCTTTTCCTGCTACAAACACTGCAGTGATAAATAAATAACATTATCCATAGTTGGGGTTTTCTTTGAGGGGGGTGGATAGCAACTTTGGGGTAAATGCCTGGAAGTGGGTGTCATTGTGAAAAGGTAGATTCATGGGGGTTTTGATAGATAAAGCCAATTCTCTTCCATAGGGTTGTCCTGGTTTCAAATCCCACTAGCAACACTGAAGAAAGCTTCCCACGAGACTGTCAGAGGAGCTGCAGCCAAGCTTCTGAAGCTGATCTGACAGGTGAGGAATGGTGTCACGGTGCAGATTTAACTTACGCTTAATTTTAATTTACATTTGTGTGGTGTGTTGCCTGGCAACCGAGGCAGGGAAGGGAATGGAATGCTGTGTTTGAGTGAACAGCGGGTAGTTGTGGGCACCTGCAATCTTCTTCTTCCGCAGACTCTCTCTTTGGCATGGCTCCACCTTTGTCTCTAAGTCCCTTTAGGTTTCAACCTGCCCTCCCTCGGTGTTGCAGAGCACAATTGCACAGGATCCAGATCGATACCGCCCAATCCATCCCTGGAATTTATGTTACCCATCCATAAACTCTTGCTAACAATAACTTATGGAGTTGTCTGCTTTGGTTTTGATCTCAAGAAACCTCCACAATCTGGAGTCTATTTTAGCTTTTCTCCACTCTCGGGCATCTTCTGTTGTCCAGAGCCTCTCTCTGCAGGTGGCCACTCACCAGGGTGTCCTGAATGTCCTGGTGTGTTGACCAAAGGCAGTGGCTACTCGTTCAAGGCCTGCGCCTGGAACTCCTGCGGCATCATCTCCTGCACACTTTAGGGTCAAAGACAGTCCCAGATTCAAGGTGGGGGAGCTACACCTGGGCGTGAGTTTTGGAGGCATCACTCACTGGGACACTTTGTAATCATGCACCACAAGGTAGAAATTTCTCACAGTGAATGCGCAGCTCTCAGATACACAGCCTGATCCATCCTGACAACTGCACAAACATCCTCCATCACAACTAAGATACAAACCTGTCAATCAAAACCAGGATCTAGAGATTCAAGTCATGCAAGCATATTTGTTGAATCTTCAGACTTGAAACTGTCCATATACATCAAATGTATAGGTATCTTTGGTGAGAATTAAAATCTTAGCCAGACGGGGTTTTCTGATACAAGAATATGCTTGCCTCTTCATTTAGTTAGAGCTTTTCAGATTTTCCTACAGTGTCCACAGTTTTCAGTGTGCAGGTCCTGCACCCATTTCCATTACATTTATTCTTTTTAAAAAATTTATTGAAACAGGATTGCTTTTACATATCTATGGGGCACAGCATTGAATATCAGTACCTGTGTGCAACGTGTGATGATCAAATGAGGATAATCAGTATGTTCAACATCACACATTGTTACCATTTTTTTTGTGGCCTTTTCCCCCCAACACTCCCTCTTTTCAACCTCTAGTGTTCTCAGTTAAATTCTTTTTTTTTTTTTTAATTTCTTCATGATCCTGAAAATGGAGTGTGATTTTTTTTCTAGTTTCATTTTCTTTTTTTTTTTTTTTGTCCTTTTTGAGACCGGCCACACCACGCTCAGCCAGTGAGCGCTGTGAGCGCACCGATCATCCCTATATAGGATCCGAACCCGCGGCGGGAGCACTGCTGCGCTCCCAGTGCCACACTCACCCAAGTGCGCCATGGGCTTGGCCCTTCATTTTATATTTTTTTTGCTAGTATCTAGAAATATAATTGACTTTTGTACTTTGACCAGGTAGCCTCTGACCATGCTAAATTCACTTATTAGTTCTAGTGATGTTTTTAAAAATTCCTTGTTTTTTTATATACATAATCATTTAGTCTTCAAATAAAAGCAATAATAATTTTTTTCTTTATAGTCTTTAGGATTTTATTTTCATTTTTGCTTTTTAATGCATTGGAGAGGATCTACAATGAAATGTTAAATAAAAGGGGAGAACAGATATCCTTGCTTTGCTGATGAACTTTCACCTCAGAGAACAGTGTGAGCTGCAGGTATTTTGCAGATGCCCTTGATCAGGGAAAGGGGGCTCCCCTCTATTCCTCATCTGCTGAGAGTTTTATCATAAGTAGCTGATAAATATTTTCAAAGAATCTTTCTACATCTATTAAAAGGACTTTTTATTTTCACCTATATTCTATTAATATGGTAAATTACAGTGATTGTTTTTTGCATGTTAAGCCAACATTGCATTCAAAACATAAATCCCACATGTTCGTGATTTTAAGAGTCCTTGGAGAAATGGCTGGTTCCAGAGCATGGGCAGGGGAAGCAAAAGGTGTGACTGGAACACTTTGTGTCATGAGACAAGGAGGCGCTACAAGAGTGACGGGATGTGATGGCAGGAGCAGACAGCTGCACAGGGCTCTCAATGGCCACATCCGGGACATGACCCTCAAGTGGATCAAGAGCAGTGATTGATTCTGAGCTATTGAGTAATGTATAATTCCTAAGTCAATGCTAAAAATAAATACATAAATAGACAGTGGACATGAGCTCTAGAGATCTACCATGCAGCATGGCAACTGCGGTCAGTAATAATGTATCACATACTTGAAAATTGCTAAGAGAGCAGACTTTAAATGTTCTCACCACATAGAAAAATGACACACATGTGAGGTGTTGGACATGTTAATCATCTTGATTTAACCATTCCACAGTGTGTGTGTCTATCAGAACATCACTTCGTACCCTATACATATATACAATTTGCATACATTTTTAAAGTATATGTGAGGAAATTCTGTGGGCCTCACAGGCTTATATCCACAAACATTCTCTACAAGACACTCCACTCCTGCTCACACACACACACGGACGCACACACATGTACACGCACCGTTGTGTGAGGAACTCAACAGTTAGATTATTTTCTCTGTATGTCTGAACTAAACAAAATTCCTTCTATATATACATTTTTCAAAATCCAGAATAGTTGGTATTTACAGATCACACAGTGATTCAGCAGCCAATGTGCTTTCATACCAGGGATTTTAATTTTGCCTCCTTTTATAGATGGCTCTCTGAATTCTTGTTAGAATAATACAAGCATCTGCTTTAAAATCATAATTTAAATGTCTTAAATACCATCATTGGCTGCAGCAGATAAAATTTAAAAAGCTGTATATTCATTGCACCTGCAGACAAATTTACAGTGCACGTATGAAAAGGGCAATTATACTTATAAGCAGAAACTTCCATAGAAAATTACCAATTTATCTTGCAAAAACACTTACTGGGTATGAAAATGTTACATTCTAAGAATCAAGGAAGAATATAAATTTTTATTTTGTATCCAATATAGCATTCTTTGAGAAATGAATAGAAAAGTTTGAAAACATCTGTCTTCTTTTTGGTAGGTGCCATGCTCTGGATTTGTGGAGAAGTTGTGTACTCTGGAGCTTTTGCTAGCAAACATCACAGTTTGCTCACATTTATGAATTTCTACAGTGCAGAGTTGCCATCAGCAGACGCTCACAGCAGCGCTGGGCTCCGCGTCTGCCTCCTGAGCGTGCACCGCCCTAACCGACTGATTTGGCTGCACTGCCCATAGGAATGTGGCATTTGTAAACCTAAATTCACTATCAGTCTAGAGTGTTTGTCCCCTTAAGATACTGCTTCAATACATGTTCAAAGTGAAAACAGTTTGCATCAAAATATTACCATGCGTGCATTAAATGCAGAATGTTTTGGTTGAAGGGTTCAAGAGAGACTCTCATTTTACAGTGTGAACCATGGGGCACGTCAAGCTGGGGTTTTAGAAAAGACTGAGATTTTTGTAGCTGGAGACTATGATGCTACCTGAGCTAGTAATGGCAAGAAAGCGTGATCGACATACAGGATGCTATCCAGGAGGCTGGTCAGACGGAGATGCGGTATTTTACCAGATCCACTTAACTACACCGTGCCCACCCATAGCCTACGTCCTCAGAACACTGAGCCAACTAAGATGTCAGTGTTTTCACTGACCCTCCACCTCAGCCAGGGATCCCCACCCCACCAGCAAGCCCGGGGCTTCACACTTACTGACGACTCCAGGACAGAGGCACCTCAGGGACACCTGGGGAATAGCTCAGCTTGTGAAACCGCAGGACCCCCCGAAACCTAGGGGACTTCATGCCCAAGCCCTGCTGCCACCCCCAGGAACTCTCTAGGGCCGGTCCTCACACCTCCAGCACCACCCCTGACCAGAAGGCCCGCCGGGTCGGGGGCTGCTCACCCCCAGGGCTCTCCTGCTCCTGGGCTTCAATCCCAGGGCCTTCGGGTTGAGACCCTATGAACCGGTGGCCTCACCCCACTCATCCCCTGGTCCCCCAACCCCCGGCTCCCCAGTACCCCTAACCCCCAGCTCCCTGGCTCCCCAGTCCACCCGACCCCG
>NW_007733879.1:80013-86082 GCF_000696425.1 Galeopterus variegatus
TCACCGGTCTAGGAGTCTTCGCAGACGCCGGGCAGCACAAGCGCCAGCAGCACGAGCAGCGTGGCCGCCACGTCGCCGACCGCGATCCACTTCCACTCGCCGCCATGGCTTTAGCATCCGCTGTAAGAACCGCGCAAGGGAGACCGGGAGACGCGGCGGCGGGCACGGCGGCACGTGACCCCCGCGGGCGCGCTCCCAGCCTGGAGAGGCGCGGCCCGGCGTTGCTAGGATACGGGGGCGGGGCCTGCCAGAAAAGGCGGAGCCTGGTGCGTTTAACCCGGTTCTTTCAAAAAGTTACAGTGACAAGGAACTGCACGCTGAGAGTGATCACAGTGTCGTTGACTGTGTGAAGGTGAGAAAGGAAAATAAAAATGATAAAAAACGGATGGAAATGGTAAACTTTATTTATTTATTTATTTATTATTATTATTATTTTTTAAAGATGACCGGTAAGGGGATCTTAACCCTTGACCTGGTGTCCTCAGCACCACCTCTCCCAGGTGAGCCACGGGCTGGCCCCTGTAAACTTTATATTACATAAATTTTATCACAATTAAGAGAAAAAAATTATTAAGTCACGGGAGAGGGAGCTAATAAAAATACCTGGATGGCAGTTAAAATTGAATCTCAGAGAATGAGTAAGTTTCACAGGATAAGCATCCTGTGCAATATTTACATAGTTATACAAAAAAAGTTAACACCAAGGTCAAGGGTTCAGGTTCCATACTGGCCAGCTGCCAAAGACAAAAATAATAATAATAATAATAATATATATATATATATATATATAAAGAAAGTGTATTAGTCCGTTTCTGTTGCTTATAACAGAATACCTGAAACTGGGTAATTTGCAATGAAACAATATTTGTTGCTTGCATTTTCGGAGGCTGGGAAGTCAAGAGTCCAGGGAACAGATCTAGTCAGGACCTTGCTCATGGTGACTCTGCACAGTGACACAGACTGTCACATGGCAAAATGGCAGAAGCAGAGAGACACTAACCTCCTCACTGGCTCTCCTTTTAAAGCCCTCAGAACCATGCCCATGACCACCATTAAACCATCAATGGATTAATCCATTAACTAGGGCATGGTCCTCACAGTCTAATCACCTCTTCAAGGCCCCACCTTTCTCAATGACCATAATAGGATCTCCCACCCTCTGAACACTGTTGGTGGGGATTAAGCCTCAATGAACTTTGAGGGGACATCCAATCCACAGCAGAAAGTGTTCACTATTCATCTGAAATTCCAGTTCAAGTGGCCACCAGTCCTGTATTTTGTCTGGCAACCCTACCCCACTTTTACAACAAATACTTAAACAAATGACAAAATAATTTCAAATGATAGTGCAAAAACAGGGTGATGGGGCCGGCCTGTGGCTCACTTAGAAGAGTGTGGTGCTAATAACACCAAGGCCATGAGTTTGGATCCCTATATAGGGATGGCCGATTAGCTCACTTGGGAGAGCGTGGTGCTCACGACACCAAGTCAAGGGTTAAGATCTTCTTACCGGTCATCTTTTAAAAAAAACAACAACAACAACCAGATGATGTACCTTCGTGACCTTGGATTGGACAATGGTTTCTTAGATAACACCCCAGAAGCACAAGCAACAAATAAAAAAATAAACTGGACTTCACCAAAATTAAAAATTGTTGTCCTTCACAAGTTGAATTTGTGAAAACATAATTCATAGAATGAGAGAAAATATTTGCAAATCCTATATCTGATAAAGGACTTATATGTAGAATATATAAAGAGCACTTACAAGTCAATAATAATAAAGACAACGTGATTAAAAAATGGACAAAGGATCTGAATACACATTTTGTCAAAGAAGATATAGGAATAGTCTGTAAGCTCATGAGAAGATGCTCAGCATCACTGGCCATCAGGGAAATGCAATTCAAAACCTCAGCAAGACACCACTTCACACCACTTCACACCACACACTGAAGCACAGAGAAGTTAAGTTACTTGACGAGGGTCACACAGCAGCAAAACCAAGACCCAGACTCGGGCAGTCTGGCCCCACAGCGTGTTGCCTCCACCTTCTCCGTGCTCTGCTCAAAGCACCCGGCCGGCCCCTTCCTCCTCAGCCAGCGTCCTTTGGTCATAATCCTCCCTCTGCACAGCATGAGTTTTAACCCTGGAGTCAGCCCCAGCCAAGCTCCACCTCCATCTCTGCTACTTACTAGCTGTGTAATCTCGGTCAAGTTATTCATTAGGTCTAGTCCTCAGTTTCCTCATCTGTAAGATAGGCTTAATTCTATTTCACAGACTTGCTGTGAGAATTAGTTGAGCTGATGGGGGTAAAATGCCTGACGTGTAGTAGGCACTCGATACCAGTCCTAGTAGGTGTCTCATTATATATTGTTCAACTCTGAGACCCATAAGCCAGCACAGGGGGAGGGTTACAGGCAGGCAAATGTTTTGTGTGTAGATTTATCTTTTCTGGGGACAGAGTCCATAGCTTTTGTCATATAGAAAGACTGTGACGCCACATGCTGGCAAGTGTGTGGAGCAACTGCACCTCCTGTACTGTGACATGTGGGATGTAAACGGCACAACCGCTTCAGAAAAACATTTGACAGTTTTCTATAAAATGCATTTCACTCCTAGGAATTTACCCATGAGGAATAAAATCATTTCCACAAAAGGACTTGAAGAAGACTGCTAATAGCCGCTTTATTCATTAAAGTAGAAACTGGAAACAGATCAGGTGTCTATCAATAGGAAAAGGACAGACAAACGGGGAAGGAGAGTCTGTGCTGTGCTGGCGTTTCCTCCCGTGTCACTCACTGACTCGGGAATGTGAGAGGGTGGCCCAGCCTTGGAGGCACCTGCCCTCCAACCCTGCCTGACCAGCCTCTGCCCGAGGCCTGGTGTTCTGGGCATAGGTGGGGGAGGGGAGGCCGTGGAGGAACATGGGAGGGGAGGGAGGCCTGCAGCTGTCCCAGAGCCCACCCCTGCCTCCATTTTTATATCAGCACCTGCTTATGTCTGACCCATTAGATAAGCCACAGCTTCAAACCAGGGGTGAGACACCTGACAGCACAGGATGAGGACCGAGGGAATCACTCATGAGTCTGGACAGGAATTATAAAGCCATTCTGCTCTCTTATTAGGGCTCCTCGCCTGTTTCATTGCCAGGTGCTTGTGCAGCTGCAGGCCAGACATGAGGCCTTGCAGAGAGGGGAGTGGGCCAGGGTGACACCAGGGCCCTGGCACTGGGCAGGGACAGCCTCAGGCAGGGCTGGGAAGCCACACTAATGGGCATTTATGTGGGACACCTGCAGAACAGGCTCCCAGACGTGCGCCCCGGGGCTGGAGAGCCACCCATCTCTGAGCCCCAGTCTCCTCATTGTTGACAGCTGGGTTTGCAGTTTGCAGGACCAGCAGCCTGGCCAGAGAGCTCAGGGCCCATGTCGGCTGTGCAGAGGAGCTGGCAGGCACAGTTCTTCCAGGAGTGTCTTGAGCAGACCCCTCCCCACATGTCTTCGAGAGAGTTCATGCTGCCCTTTCTTTAGTCTGAGATGGGCACAAAAGCCTTTCAGGGTCACTGATAGGGGTCAAGGGCAAGAGATGCTCTGCTGTGTCCCTTAGCAAAAGCTTCGAGCCCCTCCAGGGTTCAACCCCTTTACCTAGCAAAAGATACTGGGAAGTCTCCAAGATGACAGCCACTGTCCTCCAAGGCTCTGTGAACGGTTCAGCCACTTGGATGTTGGGTGCCTCCACAGCAGAGGCTGCTCTGGCCCTGAGTGGAGATGTTGACAAGGTGAGCACTGACTATGTTAATGTCGTTGACCTGGAGGGTCTCAGAAGAGGAGAGGAACTCGGGGGCACCTGGGAGCCATGCACCACCCTTCCTGTCTGCTCTGTGGAAGGATGGACGGCTGGAGGTGACCTGTGCCCCGAGTCCCCAGGATGCACACAGTGCTCTGTGCTCTCCCAACTCCTGGGCCTGCTGGAGAAGAGCCACCAGCAGGTGTGGTCTGTCCTCAGGAAGACCCACGTTCAGAGCCAAGATGCTGGGGACCCAGCCCACATGCTGGGGCAGAGGGCCCGAGGTCATGTCTATGGCCGCTGCCGGCACGGGCCTCTCCTTTCTGAAGACACCGGGGTAAGCAGCTGTCCTCTCCTTCACACACTCTGCCTGACTCTAGAAGGAAGCAGAGGGACACTGACAATTGGCCTGTTCTTTTTTCCCCCTCTTCTTGGGCACCCAAACATTGCTTATGGCTCTGGTGGGCACCTACTGTGGGAGAGAGACAAGAGCCTCCAGGCCTGCTGGGAAGACCCCAGGGCCAGACAGGCTCAGACCAGCCAGGCCAGAGCTGTCCCCTCCTCCCATCCCCTCACCCCTCCTCGTGGACACTGTCTCTCAGTGCTTAGGTGCCAGCTCCAGACCATCCAGGGAGCTCAGTCCACACTGTGCCCTCCAATGCTCCTGGGCAGGCCTCCGACTGTCTCGCCTCTACTGAATACGTGCATGGCGCTTGTGTGGGGAAGAAGGAGGCCTTGCCTGGAACTGCTTGGACACTCTCCTTTGGGCTTCAAATCCCTGACTTGGGTCTTGTTATTCTCAGGTGCTCCTTGAGAGCAGTGACCGAGTTTCTTATCATGAGGCTGTGGGAGGCCACACAGTGGGTCTCATGGCATCACTGCCCATCATGAACTGGGTCCGGGGCTCTTTCTTCTGTGGCCGGGTACTTAAGGAGCCATCTGCTCAGGAAGAGAGTGGGAAATATTCCCATTTAGCAGATGTGAACAGTGAGGCTGACCACCCATGATGAAGTCACAGGCTGCTGCTGTGTCCAGGAGCCTGGGTCGCTAGCCTGCTGCTTTCTCCTAAGACATGGAAGTCTACAGGGGTTCTGGTGGCAGGAAGGTGGGCAGGTCTAGAGCAGGTTCCCTCCTGGGAGAGTGATAAAAGGGGACATTTCCCCGTAGATCCCCTCATGAGATCAGCGCTGGGGACACCTCCACCTTCCTCAAGCAGGTTTCCAGCTTTTCTCTCTTCCCGGTGGCCTCCTGCTATTCTAGTTCATGCACGCAGGCCTGCCTGGTACTCCCAACCAGACAGAAGTGCAGGGCTGGTCAGAGCCAGGGCATGAAGGAGGCTGTGGGCTGCCAGGCACCTGGGCTGGGCTCCCCCAACAGCTGGGCTGTATGCCCGCCATTTTCTGTGGCAGGTTCATCCTCTGGATGTCAGAGCTGCAGGCACGCCCAGGTGCCGGGCCAGGCTCGGGGGCAGCGGGATTGCCAAGGCCAGGCTCAGTTTTCCCTGTCCTTGCATGCCCAGGGCCTGCGGCCTGCCTGCTGATTTGTGTGTCTTATTAGGTTCCAGGGACTCCTGTGGCCCGGGTGAGCCTCAGGGGTGGGGTCCACCCTGCTCTGCAGAGGGACCTTATCCCTGAACCTGGGCTGTGCTGGGGGATCTCAGCCTGGCTGGGAGAGATCAGGGCACTGTCGCCTCCAGAAGAAATGAGGATGGGCCTTCCCTGGGTGTACCCCCTGCCCTTGAGCCCACCCATCCCCTCCTGCACCCCGCACCTCTCTGTTCTGTGAATTAGCCCAGTTCATGGTGGGTGGGGGGGGCTGAATTGTTCTCTCCCTTGGCAACCCGGGGCATGTTTACCAGGGCGGGCAGCTCCTAACTCAACAGGGAGGGTTAATCTGGTGATGGGCACACTGGCCATGGAGGGGTGGGTGGGGATCCATGCAGGGCAGAACCACCTTGTCCCCCTCGCAGGGCCCTGTTCAGCTGAGCTTTGGGCTGGAGGAACACGCTCCTTTCTCCTCATCCAGCCTGACTGTGTGATGGTGGCTCCACCGTGTGTGTGCACATGTGTGTGATGGGAACTCCAGGCATCTTCAGGCAGGAGACCCCTTCACTTGCCACAGTCACAGGATGGAGCGACCAACCCCTGCCCAGGGCCCGGAGCTGGAGCTGACTCCGCAGAGGCAGGTGGGGCAGGTCTGCACCACCTTGGTGCCCACCTCCCCATGCCTCCGAGCCCAGGCCAGGCCTAGGGAGCAGGGCTGATGGGGTTCACCCTTATTTAA
>NW_007733879.1:86430-89411 GCF_000696425.1 Galeopterus variegatus
CAGGCTTGGGGGCAGCGGGATCAACAAGGGCAGGCTCAGTTTTCCCTCTCCTTGCATGCCCAGGGCCTGCAGCCTGCCTGCTGAGTTTGTGTGTCTTATTAGTGCCCAGGGACTCCTGTGGCCCGAGTGAGCCTCAGGGGTGGGGTCCACCCCACTCTGCAGAGGGACCTTATCCCTGAACCTGGGCCGTGCTGGGGGGTCTCAGCCTGGCTGGGAGAGATCAGGCCACTGTTGCCTCCAGAAAAAAATGAGGAAGGGCCTTCGCTGGGTGTACCCCCTGCCCTTGAACCCACCTGGCCCCTCCTGCACCCTGCACCTCTCTGTTCTGTGAATTAGCCCCGTTTGTGGTGGGGGTGGGGGCTGAATTGTTCTCTCCCTTGGCAACCCGGGGCATTTTTACCGGGGGGGGCAGCTCCTAACTCAACAGGGAGGGTTAATCTGGTGATGGGCACACTGGCCCTGGAGGGGTGGGTGGGGATCCATGCAGGGCAGAACCACCTTGTCCCCCTCGCAGGGCCCTGTTCAGCTGAGCTTTGGGCTGGAGGAACACGCTCCTTTCTCCTCATCCAGCCTGACTGTGTGATGGTGGCTCCACCGTGTGTGTGCACATGTGTGTGATGGGAACTCCAGGCATCTTCAGGCAGGAGACCCCTTCACTTGCCACAGTCACAGGATGGAGCGACCCCTGCCCAGGGCCCGGAGCTGGAGCTGACTCCACAGAGGCAGGTGGGGCAGGTCTGCGCCACCTTGGTGCCCACCTCCCCATGCCTCTGAGCCCATGCCAGGCCTAGGGAGCAGGGCTGATGGGTTCACCCTTATTTAATCCTGTGTGACTCCTGAGCAGCGGCAGGTCACCCACACACCCTCCACACCTCCTCTCCACGGCTCCATGGCAGGGACAGCCCTGCCATGACTCCTGCTTCCCCTGGGGCCTTGGCTTCAGCTGCAAAACAAGGAGAACCTTGAGCACCTCCAGGGTCCCTCTTTGCCCCCAGCTCTGAAATCCTGCCTGCAGTCGCCAATTCATAGCGGATCGTGGGCCTCTCTCCTGTGCCAGGGCTGTTCCGTTTGAACTTTGCTGCTTGAGGGACTCCAGTCTCAGGCCATGTCTATGTTTCCATTGTGAAAAAGAGCCAGTTGCAAAAAACTTCTCCCCCATGGCATGGACAGGGTAGAAGGTAGGAAATGAGAGAAGAGCCAACCTTGGCAAGAGCTATACCCAGGAAGTGGGGTGGGAGGGAGGGCGGGGAGAGGGTCCGGGGCCAGGCACCCCTCCTGGTGGAGGTGACCCAGACACTAATTCTGACACTCACCTCAGGACTGAGTTCTGTGATGTTAAAACACGCCATTTCTCCAATCTTTTGGTTAAGCCTGCCCTGCCCCTAAGGGCCTCCTTCAAATGGCTTGCCCCAGAGCCCCCTTGGCCTGCCCTCCCACTAAGAGTGCCCCTGGCCTTTCCAGCTGGCCAGATCTGCTGCTAAGGACCCCACTGCCACTAAGGGCAGGCCTGTCTAGGCCTACATAAGAGACCCACTGGTCTGGCCTGCCTCAGGGCCCCTGTTTTAGTCCATTTTGTGTTGCTATAACAGAATACTTGGAACTGGGTAATTTATAAAGAAAAATGAAATTGATTGCTTATAGTTTCTGAGGCTCTGAAGTACAAAGTCAATCTGGTGGTGGCAACAGTGACCCAGGGGTCTCACATTGCAAGATGCTGGAAGCAGAGAAAGCAGGGACAGACAGACTCCCATGTGCTCTTCTTTTAAAGCCCTCAGACCATACATCTGACCACCATTTTTAATCAATACAAGTGGGCATGGGCTGCCCCTGGCCCCCCAAAATTCATGTCCTTTTCACATGCAAATACAGACATTACATCCCCACAGTCTTAACTTGTTTCAACTCAAGAGTCCAAAGTTCAAAGGCCCATCTGTGAAATCAATACAATTTATCTATTTCCACGATACAGTGGTGGGACAAACATAGGGTACATACTCCAATTCCAAAAGGGAGAGATAGGCCAAAAGAAAGGGGTATTGGGTTCTGAGCAAGTCCAAAACCCAGCAGGGCAGGCATTAAATCTCAAAGGTGGTGAATCATGTATCTTGAGTCCATGTTCCATGTCCTCTGCACACTGGTGTGGAGGTTGGGTACCTACGTCCTCGGGCAGCTCTGCTCCTATGGCTTTCCTGGTTGCAGGCCACACTTCAGCAATCCCAGGCTGTCAGTCCACTCTGTAGCTCCACAGGTCTGGGGTCTCCATGGCAGTCCTGCTCTCATGGTCCCACTGGACATGGTGCTAATGGAGTTTCTCTGCTGCAACTCTGACCCCACGTTTCCACTTGGCATTGCTCTAGCAAAGGCTGTCTGCAGTGACTCTGTCCTGGTGACAGATCTCTCCCTGGGCCCCCAAACTTTTCCATACATACTTTGAAATCTGGGTGGAGGCTCCTAAGCCTTCTGAGCTCAGGCATTCTGTGAGCCTGAAGACCTAACACCATGTGAACCCCACCAAGGCTTCTGGCTTGTATTTTCCAAAGCTGTGGGTCCAGCCACACCTGGGGTCAATTTAGCCACAGCTGGAGCAGCGAAAGCGGCCAGGGGGCTGGTGCTAGAAGCAGTTTCCCAAGGTGGCCCTGAGCAGTGAGCCCGTGGAGGGCTCCTCAAGCCAGTTCCCCAAGACAATTTTGTCTCCCTAGATCTTTGGGCCTGGAATGGAAGGGCTGGCCCCAGAGCCTTCTGCAATACCTTCAGGGCCTTTTCCCCTTCTCTTGATAATCCCATTCTTTTGTGTTAATCTTCTTAGTACCATTGAATTTTCTTTCTGAAAATGCTCTCTTCTTCTCTACCACATGGCCCGGCTGCAAATTTTCCAAATCATTACACTCTGCTTCCCTTTTAAGTTCTGGCTTTATGTCACTCCTTTGCTCCCATAACTCAGAGCAGGCTCTTACAAGTAGCTATGCAGCCCCTTAATGCTT
>NW_007733879.1:89421-98977 GCF_000696425.1 Galeopterus variegatus
TGCTAGAAGCAGTTTCCCAAGGTGGCCCTGAGCAGTGAGCCCGTGGAGGGCTCCTCAAGCCAGTTCCCCAAGACAATTTTGTCTCCCTAGATCTTTGGGCCTGGAAGGGAAGGGCTGGCCCCAGAGCCTTCTGCAATGCCTTCAGGGCCTTTTCCCCTTCTCTTGATAATCCCATTCTTTTGTGTTAATCTTCTTAGTACCATTGAATTTTCTTTCTGAAAATGCTCTCTTCTTCTCTACCACATGGCCAGGCTGCAAATTTTCCAAATCATTACACTCTGCTTCCCTTTGAAGTTCTGGCTTTATGTCATGCCTTTGCCAACATAACTCAGAGCAGGCTCTTACAAGTAGCCATGCAGCCCCTTAATGCTTTGCTGCTTAGAAATTTCTTCCACCAAACACTCTGGTTCACAACTCCTAAGTTCAAACTTCCACAAAGTCCTAGGGCACGGACACAATGCCGCCAAGTTCTTTGCCAGTTCACAGCAAGGATGATCTTTGCCCCAGTTTCCAATAAACTCCTTATTTCTATCAGAGACCTCCTGCGAATTGTCTTTACCATCCATATTTCCATAAGCATTCTGCTCACCACCATTTAAACAGTCTCTAAGACATTCCAAACTTTCCCTCCATTTTTTGTCTTCTTCTGACTCTTCCAAACTTCTCCAAACTCTCAACACCTAGTTCTGAAGCCATTTCCATGTTTTCAAGTGTCTGTTGCAAACAACAGCCCACTCCTTGTACCAATTTTCTGTCGCTGTAAAAGAATACTTGGCACTAAGGGCCTCCATGGCCATGTCTTCTATTCTGGGCCCCCTTGCTGCTAACAGACCACCTTCTGTTAAAGGCCTCCTGGGCCTGGCCTGGCACTAAGAGGCCCAGTGGCTTTGCCTGTCCCTATGGTCCCCTGCCCTGGCCTGTGACTAGGGACCCTATTGGATGGGCTGGCCTGCCATTACGGCTCCCCTGGCCAGACAGGAACACCCCAAGTGCCCCCTAACCTGGCATGGCCTGCCCCAAGAGTTTCCCTAGCCTGGCCTGGGCTGTCACTAGGACACTGCTGACCTGGGAGTCTCTTACAGGCAGGCCAGGTCAGGCCGGGACAGACCAGAGGCAGGTCCAACCAGTGGGTCTCTTCTCTACACCTGGTCAGGCTCACCCATAGTGGCAGTGGGGCCCTTAGCAGGCCTAGCCAGGGACCGTTAGTGACAGGTCAGGAAAGTCCAGGGGCACCATTAGTGGCAGGACAGGCCAAGTGAGGCCAGGGTGTCTCTTAGAGACAGGCCAGCTTGGGGGTGTCCTGCGGGGGCCTTTCTTTCTTGGGGGCCCAAAGGGAGGTCAGGCCTGGGCCTCCTTCCTGTTAGTGTCAGGGCAGGCCAGGAGGGACATAGGTGGGCTAGAGGAAGGAAGGAAACATAAAAAGAAGAGAAGGAGAGAGAGAAACAGACCCCAAAGAAAGAAGGAAGGAAGGAAGGAAGGAAAGGAAGGAAATAAGGAATGAAGGAAAGAAACAAAGAAAGAGCCCGCAAAGAAAAAAATGAAGAAGGAAGGATGCAAGGAAGGAAAGAAAGAAAGAAAAGGCAGGAAGGAAGGAAGGAAGAAAAGAGTCCCCCTAGTCCCCCCTGGCCTGGACTGACCTGTCTCTAAGTAGCCCCCTGTTCTGGCCTGGCCTAGCCTGGCCTTCCAGTAAGGGCTCTCCTGGCCTGCTGTCCTCTAGGGCCAGAAAGAAAAGAAAAGGAAAGAAAGAAAGAAAAAGAAAGAAAAAGAAAGAAAGAAAGAAAGAAAGAAAGAAAGAAAGAAAGAGAGAGAAAGAGAGAGAGAGAGAGAAANGGTCAGGCTCACCCATAGTGGCAGTGGGGCCCTTAGCAGGCCTAGCCAGGGACCGTTAGTGACAGGTCAGGAAAGTCCAGGGGCACCATTAGTGGCAGGACAGGCCAAGTGAGGCCAGGGTGTCTCTTAGAGACAGGCCAGCTTGGGGGTGTCCTGCGGGGGCCTTTCTTTCTTGGGGGCCCAAAGGGAGGTCAGGCCTGGGCCTCCTTCCTGTTAGTGTCAGGGCAGGCCAGGAGGGACATAGGTGGGCTAGAGGAAGGAAGGAAACATAAAAAGAAGAGAAGGAGAGAGAGAAACAGACCCCAAAGAAAGAAGGAAGGAAGGAAGGAAGGAAAGGAAGGAAATAAGGAATGAAGGAAAGAAACAAAGAAAGAGCCCGCAAAGAAAAAAATGAAGAAGGAAGGATGCAAGGAAGGAAAGAAAGAAAGAAAAGGCAGGAAGGAAGGAAGGAAGAAAAGAGTCCCCCTAGTCCCCCCTGGCCTGGACTGACCTGTCTCTAAGTAGCCCCCTGTTCTGGCCTGGCCTAGCCTGCCCTTCCAGTAAGGGCTCTCCTGGCCTGCTGTCCCCTAGGGCAAGAAAGAAAAGAAAAGAAAAGAAAAGAAAAGAAAAGAAAAGAAAAGAAAAGAAAAGAAAAGAAAAGAAAAGAAAGAACGAACGAACGAACGAAAGAAAGAAAGAAAGAAAGAAAGAAAGAAAAAGAAAGAAAGGAAGAAAGAAGGAAGGAAGGAAGGAATGATTGAAGGAAAGAAGAAAACAAACAAAGAAAGAAAGAGCCCCCAAATCAATAAAGAAGAAGAAAGGAAACAGGGGAGGAGAAGGGAGGGGAAGGAAAGGTTAAGGGAAGGTTAGTGAAGGTTAGTGAAGGGAGGAGGGGGGAGGAAGGAAGAAAAAGAAAGAAAGAGCCCCCCTAGGGTCCCCTGGCCTGGACTGAGCTGTCTCTAAGTAGCCCCCTGTTCTGGCCTGGCCTAGCCTGGCCTTCCAGTAAGGGCTCTCCTGGCCTGCTGTCCTCTAGGGCAAGAAAGAAAAGAAAAGGAAAGAAAGAAAAGAAAGAAAGAAAGAAGGAAGGAAGAAAAGAAGGAAAGAAAGAAAGAAAGAAAGAAAGAAAGAAAGAAAGAAAGAAAGAAAGAAAGAAAGAAAGAAAGAAAGAAAGAAAGAAAGAAAGAAAGAAAGGGAAAGAAAGAAAGAATGAATTAATAAAGAAAGAAAGAAAGAAAGAAAGAAGGAAGGAAGGAAGGAAGGAAGGAAGGAAGGAAGGAAGGAAGGAAGGAAGGAAGGAAGGAAGGAAGGAAGGAAGGAAGGAAGGAAGGAAGGAAAGAAAGGAAAGAAGAAAACAAACAAAGAAAGAAAGAGCCCCCAAATCAATAAAGTAGGAAAGAAGAAAGGAAACAGGGGAGGGAAAGGGAGGGGAAGGAAAAGTTAAGAGAAGGTTAAAGGAATGTTAGGGAAGGTTAAGGGAAGGTTAGCAAAGGTTAGTGAAGGTTACTGAAGGTTAGTGAAGGGAGGAGGGACGGAGGGAGGAAGAAAAAGAAAGAAAGAGCCCCCTAGGGTCCCCTTGGCCTGGCCTGGTCTTCCTGTAAGAGAGCCCCTGGCCTCACCTGTCCTGCCACTAAGGGTACCTCTGGTGTTTACTGGCCTGCCACTAAGGGCTTCCCTGGTCAGGCCTTTTAATAGCCCCATTGCCACTAAGGGTGGGCCTAACCAGGCCTGCCCCAGAGACCCAGTGCCCCAGAGCCACCTGGCCTGGCCTGGCCTATCCTTTGGATCCTGCAGGCCTGACCTGACCTGGCACTATGGGCCTGTCTGGCCCAGCCTGGCCCAGAGCTAAGGACCTGGGTTGTCCCCAGGGCCCTTCTGGCCTATTCTGGCCCAGCACTATGTGCCATCTCTGTCCTGGCCTGGTGCTACGGGCACCCCTTCCAGGCCTTGCCATTTACTAAGTGCTCCCATATCCTGCTAATAGCCTCTTACTGCTATGGGCCAGCCTGGCCTGGCCTGCCCAAGGAACTCACTGGTTGTTTTGCCATATGGCCTCCCTTTACTAGTCTGTCCCTAGCAGACCACAGCCATAAGGGCCACACTGCCACTAAGTGCCCCACTTGACTGGCCTGTCCCTTGGCCACCTTCACCTGTCTTGGTGCTAAGAGCCCCCCTGGGGTCCCCCTTAGGCTCCTGCCGGCCTGACCTGGCCTGGAACTATGTGCCTGTCTGTCTCAGCCTGGCCCAGAGCTAAAGACCTGGGCTGTCCCCAGGCCTCTTCTGGCCTGTCCTGGCCTGGCACTATGGGCCACCTCTGTCCTGGCCTGCTACGAGTGCCCCTGCCTGGGCTTGCCTTCCACTAAGTGCTCCCAAGGCCTGACCTGACCCTAGGGCCCCTGTGCCCTCTTCTGCCACTGAGGACTGCCCAGGCCAAGCATGCTGCCAAGGGACTCCTACCACTAAGAGCTGGCCTGGCCTTTCCCACCCAAGAGACCCATTGGCCTGGCCTACCACATGGCCCCCCTTTGATGGTCTGCTTCTAGTGGACCACTGCCATAAGGTCACCCTGCCAGTAAGGGCAGCCCTACATGCCCTAAATGCCCCCTTGACTGGTCTTTCCAGGGACCACTTGGCCTGTCTTCATGCTAAGGGTCCCCCTGGCCTGCCCTGGCTCTAAGACTCCCCTGGCTTTGCCTGGCCTGGCTGGCCTGCCCTAAGTGCTTCCTTGGCCTGCCCTGGCTCTAAAGGCCCCCTGGCCTGGCCTGCCCAAGGAACCAATTGCACTGGTCTTCCCCTACAGGCCCCTGGGACTAGACTACTGGTAAGAGCACCCTGCTGCTTTCTTTTCTCTCTTTTTGTGTGTGTGTGTGTGTGTTGTTGTTGTTTATTTTTCTTTGTTTTTTCTTGTTGTCTTTTTTTTTTTTTTCTCTCTTTTATGGTATTTTTTCTTTCTTTTCTCTTGTTTGCTTTTCTGTTGTTTTTTTTCTCTATTTCTTCTTTGTTGTGTTTTTTTTCTGTTTTTTTTTTTAAATTTGTTTTTTGTATTATTCTGTACTCTTTTTTGTTTTCTCTTTTTTTGGCACTCTTTTTTTGGTTTTCTTCTTTTTGTTGGGGTTTTGTTTTGTTGGAGTTTTCGTTTGGGGCCTTTTGGGATGTTTTCTTGTTTTCATGTGGGTGTATTTTTCTTCTAGTTTTCGTTTGGGGCCTTTTGGGATGTTTTCTTGTTTTCATGTGGGTGTATTTTTCTTCTGGGGGGGGCTTTTCTTCTTTTCATGGGTGGTTTTCTTCTTTCTGTTCAAGTTTTTTTTTTCTTTTCTTTTTTAAAAAATGTTTTTCTAAAAAGATGACTGGTAAGGGGATCTTCACCCTTGACTTGGTGTTCTCAGCACCACGCTCTCCAAGTGAGCCATGGGCTGGAACTGGAGTTTTCTTTTTGTTAGGCTTTTGTTCTATTTGGGTCTTCTTCTTCTTCTTCTTCTTCTTCTTCTTCTTCTTCTTCTTCTTCTTCTTCTTCTTCTTCTTCTTCTTCTTCTTCTTCTTCTTCTTCTTCTTCTTCTTCTTCTTCTTCTTCTTCTTCTTCTTCTTCTTCTTCTTCTTCTTCTTCTTCTTCTTCTTCTTCTTCTTCTTCTTCTTCTTCTTCTTCTTCTTCTTCTTCTTCTTCTTCTTCTTCTTCTTCTTCTTCTTCTTCTTCTTCTTCTTCTTCTTCTTCTTCTTCTTCTTCTTCTTCTTCTTCTTCTTCTTCTTCTTCTTCTTCTTCTTCTTCTTCTTCTTCTTCTTCTTCTTCTTCTTCTTCTTCTTCTTCTTCTTCTTCTTCTTCTTCTTCTTCTTCTTCTTCTTCTTCTTCTTCTCTTCTCCTTCTCCTTCTCCTTCTTTTTCTCTTCTTCCTCTTCTTCCTCCTCTTCTTCTTCTTCTTATTTCTTCTTCTATGGGGTTTTCTTCTTTTTGTTGGGGTTTGCTTATTTGGGGGGGGATTTTTTCTTCCTTCTCTTGCATTCTTTTTGTTGGGGTTGTCTTCTTTTGTGGATTTATTCCTTTGGGAGGTTTCTGCTTCATGTTGTGGTTCTCTTCTTTTTGTTGTGGTTTTCCTGTTTGGGGTGTTTTCTTCTTGTTGTGGGTTTTTTCTACTTTGGAGTGTTTTATTTTTGAGGTGTTTTCTTCTTCTTTTGGGTGATTTCCTCTTTGGGGTATTTTCCTATTTGGTGTGTTTTCTTCTGCTTGCAGTTTTCTTCCTTTTGGGAGTTTTTCTCCCCTTGGAGTTTCTACCTTTTCTCCTTGTTCTGGGTGTTTTCTTCCTATGTTGGGTATTTTCTTCATTTATGGGTGTTTTGTTCTTCATTTGGGTTTTTTCTCCCTTTGGGTGTTTTCTCCTTTTTTTTCATAGTTTCTTGTCTTTTTTGTTTGTTTGTTTTCTGATTTTCATTTTTTTTCTTTTCTGGCCCAACTTCTCTGCCAGCTCTGTCTTCTCATGCTGCCCTGACTGCAGTGCACTGGGGACCTCCACATTCTAATTGGTCTGGATGGAGAGAAGCAATCAGTGGCCCTGATGCCAATGGAGACCCATGGCTCAGGGAAGGGGGCACAGGGCACTGGCTCACAGGTGCCTTCCCAGGTACCATTTCATGTGACGTATCCAGCACCCCAGTTTACAGGTGGGGAAACAAAGGCCCAGGAGGTGAGTATGGAGGCAGGCCGGCAGGTCAGTGGCACACCAGGCCAATGAAGCCAGTCTACAGCTCAGCCAGCTGCTCCTGGAGCTCACGGGCCTGGGACAGCACAAGGTGGTGGTGGCATGGTGGCACTGCGTGCCCTCCAGCACCTGCCTGTGCTGCTTGTCTCAGAGCCCAGCAGCTGCCCCAGCTCCAGCAGCTGCTCCTCCTGCTCCTGGTTCAGGTGGTTCAGACCCTCATTGTCCTTTACCTGAGTCTGGAGCTGACCCACCAGGCTCTCCTGCTGCTTCTGCAGCTGCTCAGCCTCCACTTGCAGGCCCTGTTCTTCCTCACTGGGCCCTGCTGGAGGCTCTAGGGGTGGAGGCTCAGCTGAGAAAGGAAACAGATGATGAGGGGTTCTGGCCTCTGGAGTTGCATAAAACCCTCTTTTTTTTTTTTTTTTTTTTTGTCCTTTTTGTGACCGGCTGCACCGCTCTCAGCCAGTGAGCGCATCGCGCCGGCCATCCCTATATAGGATCCGAACCTGCGGCCAGAGCGCTGCCACGCTCCTAGCGCTGCACTCTCCCGAGTGCGCCACGGGCTCAGCCCTAAAACCCTTTTCTTGACCCATAGCTCTTAATTCAGCCTCGTCCAGACCATGGCTTCTTGTCTAATCATTCCTCATGCCCAGATGATGGTCAATCATTCAAACCACTTTCAAATAGAGTTCTTCACATTCTTATGCTCAAGATAACTGTAGGTGGCTGACAGTGGGCACCCAACCCCTCTTTGCAGATGGGGAAACTGAGGCTCAGGTGAGCAGACTTGCTGTCTGCTGGTGCACACCTCTTTCTCTACCCCCACCTGCTCCCAGGACACACCAGCCCCAGCTTACCTGTCCACCTGCTTACATCTGCCTAACAGGTCTCTGGCTCCTGGACCTGACTCAGGCCATGCTCCTCCCTTGAAGGGTGCACCTGCCCAGAGCACAGGGGGTGAGCCATGGAGGGAGCAGCTGCAGAATGGACAGGATGTCACCTCCCTCTCTACCCCACCCCCATAAAACCAAACCTTGTGCTGCAGCCGCTCACTTGTTGTGGCAGGAGCTTGGATATCTCAAACTTCATCTGGACCTGCAAGGCTGCCTTCTCCATCACAAGGACCTGAAGCTTCCTCTTCAGTTGGGAGTGGTGACACTTGAGGTCCACATCATTGTTCCTGTGGCCAGAGGTGGAGGAGAATGTAAAGAACAAGAAACAGAAAAGACCACTTTGGTGATCAATGCACTGACTTTGCCACACAACGAGAGGACCATGGCATGGGATGGGGGCCTGACGAACCAAGAGGCACACGTGCCAGTCCAGAGAGTGGACATGAATTGCCTGAGGCCACACATGAGTCACTGGCACAGCTGGGGCCACAGCTTGGCTCTGCACATGTCCACACCTGTGCGTCCCCCTCATTGTGCTCACCTGTACCCTCCCACCTCCTACCACATCGACTGTACTGAGACCCCCAGACCTGCCATGCCCTGTCCTCCTCCTACTTCTTGTCCTCCAAGCATAGGTGGAGAGCATCTCACTCTTTCTTCAGGTCATGGTAGGACTGCAAATGCAGAAAGGTGAAGTCAGGATTTGGCAGGGAGAAGACGGAGTCGGGGCACACGAACACCGACACCTACAGCAGCCATCCCACAGTGACGTTTCCTTTCCTGACTCACTTGACACCTTTTTCAAGGCATTTCCAAGCCCCTGTTCTCAGTTGGTTTTACTAAGAACTCAGTAAGGGTGGAGAAGGCAGGGAAAGAGATCTGATTTGCAGCTGGCTGACAGAGGCCCAGGGATATCGGGTCATGTTGTTATTGTTATGACTGTCATCACCATCATTTGACTGTATTGAGTGCATCACCAGGCACCATGATAACCATGTGTGTGTGCATATGTGTGTGTGTGGGTGTATGTTATACGTGTGTGTCCTGTGCTGCAATTGCTCAGAGCTCCATAGCCCCAGGCCTGGAATAAAGATCTCATCACAAATGCACCAGCACACATTATAAAATATAATTAGTGGGTTGGTGTCACCATGGGTACATGTTGGCAATAAGGTAAAAGACCGAGGAATCTCAGGTGCCTGAGAATGCAGGGCAATTTGGGCCACTTCAGATGTGTCACAAATAGTGCCAGCTCCATCCTTATCAGGGCCTTTCCATTCTCTTCTTTTTAAAACTCTTTGTTTCATCATCATTACCCTAAATCTCTTAATGCCTCCTTTAAAAGGCTAAGCCCTATCTTCCTCTCTGACTTGTCTATTCCCATGTGGTTTGAATGAGGCATTGGGGCTCCAGGACCTGCAGGCTGTGATCAGAACACATCAAAAGCTCTTTATTGCCCATTACAGTCTCTTTCTTCTCACTTTTGGTTTGTGGATTCTCTCCCATCTGCTTCTTTCCCACACTCAGTTCTTCTTCATACTCCTCCTCATTATGTGGCTCTCATACTGGCAGAAAGAGTAAGTCTTAAAGGTCACCTGAAAGCGTTTACCAAAAAGATAAGAAAAAACGGTGATGAAACAGAGGTTAGAATTTCCCTGTCGACCTTTACAAGTTTAGAGCAGCCACTTTTATGGAAAAGTGTGTATTATGTTTCTAGTATGTGAGATATTGTCAGCTAAGCAGGTTGCTAAAGCCAGCCTACATTTGTTAAAGGAAGTTAGTTTTTATTTCAAAAGTGGGACTAGAAGAGAATTTGTGTCTGCCTTTAATCTATCACAAATGTCATTGGCACAATACATATTGATCAACATATATTCTCATTTCCTTTGACATTTTTTCTTTTATTTCTAAGTTATTTAGAAGTGTATTATTTAATTTTTAAATATTTGGGGGTCTTCTGGATTTCTTTTTCTTGATGATTTCTAATTTTGTTTCATTTTGCTTAATTTCAGAAGACACATGTTATAAGATTTCAATCTTGAGACTTGTTTTATTACCTAACATATGTTCTGTCTGGGTGAGTGTTCACATAGCACTTTATAATTTTCAGTTAGGGCAGGACAGTGTCATTCATGTTTATATTCTTACTGATGTTTCCTCTGGTGGTCACATC
>NW_007733879.1:102663-103164 GCF_000696425.1 Galeopterus variegatus
CATTCCAACCACTTTCAAATAGAGTTCTTCACATTCTTGTGCTCAAGGCAAATGTGGGTGGTTGACAATGGGCAACTCACCCCTCTTTGCAGATGGGGACACTGAGGCTAAGGTGAGCAGACTTGCCGTCTGCTGGTGCACACCTCTTTCTCTCCCCCCACCAGCTCCCAGGACACACCAGCCCCAGCTTACCTGTCCACCTGCTTACATCGGCCTAACAGGTCTCTGGCTCCTGGACTTGACTCAGGCCAGGCTCCTCCCCTAAATCGTGCACCTGCCCAGAGCATAAGGGGTGAGCCATGGAGGGAGCAGCTGCAGAATGAACAGGCTGTCACCTCCCTCTCTACCCCACCCCCATAAAACCAAACCCTGTGCTGCAGCCACTCACTTGTGGCAGGAGCTTGGATGTCTCAAGCTTCTTCATCTGGAGCTACAAGGCCGCCTTCTCCATCACAAGGACCTGAAGCTTCCTCTTCAGTTGGGACTGGTGACACTTGAGGT